>NC_051449.1:4745267-4789916 GCF_001649575.2 Kryptolebias marmoratus | reverse complement strand
TCCAAGCCGCTTTCAATCACTGCAGCCCTCAGATTACACAGCAGCAGCAGAGAGCGGGGAGGACGAGCACACGGCTCCAGCAGTGGCGTGCCGTGTCGCCGCCGCCAGGACTCGGAGTTACGCAACAGGCGGCGGCTCTTCTGCGAGGCGGGGATTTCTCTGAACATCTCCGATGTCCATCTCTGATGTCCTGACTGACCCTGAAGGTCTCACGAGACCCAGCTGCACACAGATGCTGCTGCTGCTGCTAAATGTCTTCCTGCAGATCAGAACACAACCACAGATTACGGCTCAGCCCTCCAACGTCTGATTTTCATTTGTTTCTTCAGAACTGTTGAAGTGAGGCTTTCGGGAAAAGTTAGAAGCAACGAGTATCTAACCTGCTGCAGATGGCTATTCGACTCACCTCCAGCTGAGAACAGGAAGTACCAGGCAAGGCATGCGCTGCTATAACACAGATCAGCTTTAAAAATTCAGATTTATCTGTGACCCGTGCTGCAGGATGAGCCACAAAGAGGAGTTTTATTCAAATCCTGCGTCTCCAAAGTTTCAAAATGAGCCGTAGTTTGATAAAATTTGACAACAAGCAAGTTTTGAAACTGGGTTTTTATTGGTCTGGAGTGACATCGATGGGAATTAAAGCCCGGCATTTGTGTTGCCATCTACAGCAGGTAAGATATTAACTTTTCATAGGCTTCCCAGAAAACCCCCACGTCAAAAGAACTGAACTGTCCCTTTACGCTGTCCGGGGGCTTCTGGTTGTTTCAAAAGGAAAAAAGGGAATATCAAACCAAATGTAGAACAGAGTGAAACATCTGTAGCTACGAGAGTGAGAGAGTGAATCCGTTTAGTGAGAGAGTGAATGGAGTGTTTGTCTGGAAAGTGACGTTCGCTGGAGTGTCTCTACACACGCTGGACTGAGTGGACGTCCTGAGAAAGACAAACTGGGTGTCCAGAAATTATTTCAATATCAGAAAATTCAAACTCATCGTGACTCTGGCTCAGAAATGCATCAAATACAGGATTTTTTTTTTTTCGTACATAAAAATAATCCCCAATCAATAATCTGTACAGTAAACAGCCTGACCTGTAGATGTTTCTGTTTGCAGCAACTCGGGTCAACACCAAACAACAACTCCGTATTGCTGATCCTCACCGAACAGCTTCAGAGCTCTGTGACGCCGTTCAGGTGAATTAAAACACCGACCTGGTGAAGTCAGTGAAGCTCATTGATTGTAAGACGTGTTGCGTTCTCACACGATTAAATCCTGTTGATTCAGCGTTCACACAGCTATTTTCCTGTTTTTGTATTTTTCTGTACGTTTTAGCGATAATCTCCTTTTGCTTTCTGCTGTTTTAGCCGCTTGTTTATAAAAACATTCAGCTCTTTCTTTATACTTCTGGTACTTTTAACCACTCATTTTGCCACACTAGCTAGCATTTTGTGACTTTTAGCTAGCCTTTTGCTACTTTAAACCACCATTTTGACCCTTTTAGCTAGCATTTGGCTACATTTATCGTCTAGCTAGCCTTTTGGTACTTTCAGTTAACATTTTGTTACAAACCATTTTGAACCTTTTAGCTAGCCTTTTCGTTTTTTTAACCATTCATTTTGCCACATTAGCTAGCATTTTGCTACTTTTAGCTAGCCTTTTGCTACTTTAAACAACCATTTTGACCATTTTAGCCAGCATATCCCAACATTAGTTAACATTTTGTTACTTTTAACCAGCCTTTTGCTACTTTTAACAAACCAAGAACCTTTTAGCTAGGCTTTTAGTACTTTAAACCAATTATTTGCCACTTTAGCTAGCATTTTAATACTTTAAGCCAGCATTTGGCTACCTTTATCATCTAGCTAGCCTTTTAGTACTTTTAGCTAGCCCTTTGGTACTATTAACAAACCATTTTGCCACTTCTAGCCAGCATTTTGCTAATTTTATCTAGCATTTAGCTTCTAAAATCTTCTAGCTAGCTTGTTGCTACTTTTAGTTATCCTTTTCCAATTTGTAGCTTTTAACACTTTTACTTTGTCTTTTAGCTACTGCTTTGCCTCTTTTAGTTTCAACAGCTCAGTTTCATCTTCTTCAGCAAATTTCAGATTATTAAACGTTTGTTTGGGAGTTGTTTTCTGGAGAGTCCGTTAACTAGTTGCTCACACCAAGAGGCAAAATCTTTTGGTGAAAAGGGGGCCGATGAAATGAAAACGGCGTCCAGGTCCGTGCTTTAGGTTTCGGCTGTGGGCCCATACTGGTGCTGAAGGGGAGGTGAAGGAGGGAGGAGGCACTGACCTCTATTCTTAAAGCCAGGGGCCTGTGGTACATAGTGAGTCCCGTGGCTCCCCTGCTCTGGGCCTGGACCCCACCATAGGTCTGGATCTGGGGCTCCACGCCTCGCTCCTGTCCTAGTCGCCACTCCAGCTCATCCCTCTGAACGGACTGTGAGTGACATGGGGAGGGAAGGGAGGGGAGGGAGGTGGCGGGAGGAGAGTGTGAAGGAGTAGAAGGGTGGGCAACAGGTACGGGGGGTGGTGGTGGTGTTCGGGGGTGGGGTGGGGGACACGTGAGAGGTGGATTGTGGACAAAACAGACAAAAGACACCAAACAAGGTAAGGGGGGACAAGGAAAATAAGCAGGCAGGGAGAAAACAAAAACAAAACATAAAATGGGTAAAAAATATAAGCAGAGGAGGAGGGAAAAACCAACTAAGACTACATGATGTGGAAGGAAACGATCGGACTAGAGTATGAAGAAAAGCGCAAAGAGAAAGACCAACTTAAAGATGACGGCGTAAGAAAGAGATGAGATAAGAACGAGAATGAGGATGAACAAAACTATGGGCTGAAACATCTGATGGGAACACAAAGAGGAACAAAGAGAGGGAACCAGGGGGAAAAAAGAATGCAAAACACCTGTTATGAAGCGCATGCAATGAGGGATACATGAGTCCAAACCAACAACTGAGAAATACCACGGAAAACTGCAGAGCGAGGGCTAGCACGCTAAAGAGTTATCAACACATGCTAGTGCACAGCCACGTGTGCTTCAGAAACAACAAATTAAGAACAATTGCATCTCGAGTCAGTGGGATGCAAATTATATCGAAACAAATTAACAAGATAAATAAACTGAAGGTTTTATTTGTAGGTTTGAAGCAGGAACATGCTAGCTGCATACTTTGTACCAGGGTTAATATCAAAAAAATAAAAACTAAAACTAAAAATTACCAGTAGGTAACAATTTGTACTAGCTAGCAACAAGCCAACTAGTAAAAACTGTCACTAGGTTAACAATTTGTATTAACTAATATTAAGTTAGCTACTACAAATGGTCACTGGCTAACAAATCCTGCTAGCTAGCAACAAGCTAGCTTGTAAAATTGCCAGTAGGAAACAAGTTAGCCAGTAAAAACTGTTCTTTGCAAAAAATTGTTGCTACCTAACAGAAGCCTTTCATTAGACAACTTCGTACAAATTAACATTTAACAACATTTAAGGTACTTTTCAGGTGGATGTGTTAATCAATGGATTTAGTTCCAAAGTGCTCTTTTAAATGTATATTTTTAAAACAAGGATGGGATAAACATTTTTAGCCGTCAAAGGATAAGAAATATTAATGTTCCTTTGATGAATGTACCTGAAGTGATTCAGCTAAATATTTTTCCCGTTCGTGTTTGCTCTATTGTTTATGACAGTTCAGTGGCTAAGATATTTTAGATTTAACGTCTTCAGCAGTTCTCAAAAAGCTTTGTTTTCTGAACTTATGGAAAGTTTGGATATAACGGCTGTGACTGAACCACCCAGCTTCACCCGGACGAAGCAGAGAGTCCGACAGGAAGAGGAGCGATGGAGGCAGCTGTCAGGCCATTATCTCTACGAAGCATGTTTGATCTCTTCTCCGGTTAATTACGAAAAAAGAAAAAAAGCCCAAGATGTTTGCTGGATCGTGCAGCGCAGAGATAATGGGCCTGAGTTGGAAGGGTAAACCAGTTCTCCCCCTTTCATTGAACTGCAGTAAAACAAGAAGAGAAAGTGGGGACGTCAGCCGGCGACATTCTTCCACATTCAGCACCATGCAACGCTGTTACTCTTCTTTTTTTTGTGGTTATTTTGGTCGCGTTGGTCCTGTTTGTCTCGTTGGAACCACCTCGGAGTCACCAATCCCATGCAGGCATCGAGTTTGTGAGAAGACGTGTAGAAATGTAACAACTAAACCGGTTCTGAGTCATAAAAACGATGGTGTAACCAAGTTTTAAAAAGGAAAATACTCATCTTCATCATGCAGTTATTAACTATCCCCCCCTAAACACTTTCAGTACTTACTCCATTCACACCAAGCACCCTCCCTCGGCCCCGGGGGGACTGGAAGCAGGGGCGCTGCAGACAGGCAAGGGCTGCTGGCTATGAGGATGTGCATGGAGATGCAGATGTGAAGGCGACGGCGGCGGCAGAAAGCGATGGTGGTGGCGGTGGGACTGGGGAGGAGAGGCAGGGGGGTGCCAGCGTGGTCGAGCTGGGTGGCTTACAAAGAACGGACCTCGCACCGTCCTGACAGACGTGGCCGACTACAAGATGTTCACATTTCTCTTGCAAGACTTTGTTTCAGATCGATTATAACTCTATTTACGGTCCAAAACCAATGAAACCAAGAAACACTTTTAGTTTTGCTGTACAGTGAAAACATTTGGGCTTGACAGCTACAATAAATTAAAAAAAAAAACAAGAAAAAGACCAACATTTCAGTCTTTACCTCCAAGGATTTCCATCTATATTCCCTAAAAAGACGAGGATTGGCGTGAAACCACTCAGGTGAGTAAAGTTATCAGTTTATGTGATATGAGGAAAACAAAATGGAACATTTTAGACTAAGTTAGAGTCCAGATGTGTACGTTACTGCCTGAAACTGTCATGAACTTCGGCACATCTCTGTTCAGTTCCATGTTGGATGCTGGATGTTCCACGCTGCCCTTTAAAGCGACACAACCATCCAGTTATGACAGGACTGGTGGCCATCTTGTGTCTTACTGATCGGCTTGTTCAAACGGACACTCTGACGATCTTGGGTTTAGATTCTGCTGCTTGGAACAGTCTCATCTCTGGGGTTTTTGTTTTTAGTGAATTGTTAAAAACCAACAAGCTCTGACATGGTTCAAACCTGAACAAGACAAAAAAACAAAAAAAAAAACAAAACCAAATCTCTTACTGTTGGTGATGTCTTTGGGTTGCAGGATCGATGCAGTTGTTATTCATCTGTATTTATGTCATTCTAGAGTCTATTCCCACACTTCACCTAAAAATTTTATCTTCTGTTTTAAACAGATTTCTTCATGGTGCTACAGATCTGGAACCAAAAGCTCAAAACTGTTGCTATTTTGAACTTGTTTCTAGCTGATCTCTAGTTTTAAAACCCAAAATGCTTTCAGTGTACAGCAAACACAAAGGAATTGTTTACAACTTGTTCCACAACGACCCCGGGCCCCGTTTCTCACCTCTTGGTTTAAGTTTGCTTCTTCATAAACAAAAAGTCAGCGTGAGAGAATCGTAAAGACGGGTGCTGGCTGTAAGATCTGTTCATAAAAAGCAGTTTCTCATACTTTTGGTAACCAGCCGACGCAACCTGGCAACCCTAACTGAAAGGAAGAACTAAGGATCCCTAAAATTCTTCAATGTAAGGCTTCAGCAGTGTTTGTGCCTGAGATACGGGCTAAATACGAGCAGCTGGTGTTGGCACCACCCCGCAGTTACGCCATCAGGCTAACGCCGGACATGAAGATCAGGTGACGTAAAACGCTGCAGCAGAATCGACTCCTCGCAGGCGACTGGGCTTTAAAGCCTCCGTGCCTCGGATTCCAACCTTCGTCAGTTCCCTCTAACCCAACAGCAGCGCCGGAGCTCATTTTCTGCCACACCGCCCGTCTCTCACGCACACTCATTAATCCAAGCCTGTGATTACCACAGGGAAGAGGTGATTTGCTCATTCTGCCTTCTCGCCAAACAAACCAGGAGCTGAGGTGCAACCAAATGGAAATCACGCCTTTACTTTGACGACAAGAAGTCGAGCGTTGCATCTGAGGCGTTTAAAAGGAATACATCTTTTTCATTGCAACGAGCTGAAATGACACATGGAGGTTACTGATTGAAAAGACCCAGACCTGTCCATTAGGAGACATTCTCCTGCAACTTGGGATAAGATTCCTACTGACAGGCATGACTGAGTGTGCTTAAGCTGTTCAGTGTTGCCCTCGTCTCTAATTAGAGCTGAATCTTAACGCTCACGCCGCTGATTGAGGCTCCTGTTGAGTTTATTTGGGCCCTAAACGGTCCACTAACGACTGAACGCTCAGGGACATTTAATTTAAATCTAAATAGGTGCTCAACATTTACAAACACTGCGCGTTTGTACCCATGGGACAGTTTCATTTAGTCTAAACTCTTGAGTTAAGTAATGGAGTCAAAACGTTTTGTGCGCTGGGAGATAATCCGGACGAGGTGCTCTAACACTAATCACTAATTGTATGGAAAAAAAAAATTGTTTGCTCTTCCCAGCTAACAGTGAAAGTCTTTTCATTTAATCAGGGGGGAAAGTATCACCTTCAAGTTAAAAAAGAAAAAACAGGTAGAAAGTATAGATCTACAGATCCCCTCTCAGTCAGGTGGAGGCCATTTTGAGGGACTAACTCATGTAAACACGGTGGGAAACACTGCAAGTTCCATATCAGCAATATTTTAAAGAAACAATTAGTTCAGAAAGAATCATCTTTAGCCAGGATTACTTCGATCAGCTTCCTGTGAACCTTAAGGCCAGGCTTGTGCAGAAACTGGAGCGTTACATCTATCACTACTTAACTGAAGGATTTGGCACCCTAACCACTTAGAATAAAACTGATCTGGATCTAAAACCTGTAGAACTGTAGGCCTGGTTAAACTCAGCTTAAATATGTCCAGAGAATGACCAAAAAAAACAGATTAGTTGACCCACCCAGCGATAAACGACCAATCTAGCCCCGTGTACGGAGCTAATAATATATATGTTTGAATGCAGAACGAAGATTTCTGATCAATCATTGCTCTGTTATTAGAATGGAGCCCAATCCTTTAATCCTGGAGCTATTTGTCCACTGCTTCCTCCTGTCTGGCTGCTTGGAAATAGATGAAAATATGTCGAAACTTTGGGTCTGTTTACCGTTTACATCTTTAGTTGAATACATGTTGTCACAAGAGCAAATAACTCACCCTTTAGGCATTTCCCTACATTGTTTACACGAGTGAGGACCCTCAAAATGGCAGCACAGGGCAAGCAATCCAGAACCTAGCCAATCACGTGACTGTAAACAGGTCTTACGTCTCATAAACTCACCTGGAAGTCCGTGATCAGGTCTCTTCCGAAGGTGCCGATAGGAGAGTCGCGGGACATGGAGGTGACGGTGGACAGGAAGCTGCTGGACTCTGTGAGGTTGGGCATGGGTGAAAGGTCATCTGTCCTCTCTCTGAGCCCCTCGCCGACGTGGTCCAGTTTCTCCATGAAGATGTGCAGCTCGGTCCGGAAAGCCTTCATGCGAGTGTTGATGGTGTCCAGGACTTGAGTATCCGGTTTGGAGCCAGACGTCGGGCCGCTGTCGAGAGCCTCCCCCGTGGTCACCAGCAGCTGTCCGTCAAAGATCAGGCTGTCCGTGTCCGTGATCAGACGGTCCACAGACTTCCCAAGCCTGTCGGCCTCTCGCTTCACGTTGGCGAACGACTCGCGCTCTTCCCTCCTGCGATTGGCTGCTTCGATGGCGCTGAGGTCGCTGCCGTCCGTGGGTTTCATGCTCCCCAACCCTGAGGTGGTTCCCGTTTTCTCAAACAGGTCTTCGGAGTCGCTCTCCCCTCCAATGGGGCCCTCCCGCTTCGGCTGCAGAAGAAGAAGGCGCCCTGCCTCCTCCTCCTCGGCGGCGTCTCTTCGGCCCGCATCGCTCTCTGCGTCGCTGTCTCGGGGGCTGCTGGTGCGAAGGCCGAGGTGCGCGGCCAGGTCGCAGCGCTGGACGTTGGACATGAGGACCCGGTTCTCGTACTGCAGCTTCATCACCTTCCCACTCAGCTCGTTGATCTGCATCCTGGCTGACTTCAGCTCGTCCATCAACATGGCGGAGCCGGAGCCGTTGCCGGGTTTAAACAGCACGCCCTCACCGACCTCCTCGCCGGCGGGCCCACAGCTGCTACCGCTGCTGCTGCTGGGACCATACTTGAAGCGGTTAAGCTCGGACGTCAGCTGCCTGTTGTGGTCCTCGATCTCCGAGATGGACCGGCGCAGAAGCTCCGCCTCCTCCTCAACGAACTGGAGGTGGCGGCGCAGCTCGTTGGCCGACTCCAGCGGATCGCCACCGTACGGAGACGAGGGCATGCTGGAGAAAGGCTCCCGCCCAAAACAGTCTCTCTCGTACTGACTGCGGATGTCTTCGTTCTCCGCTCGTAAGCTGCGGTTCTCCACCTCCAGCTCCACGATCTTCCTTCCCAGGATGTTGGCCTCCTCCTCCACCAGCTTCAGGCGAAGACGCAGCTCGGCCTCCCGAGTGGTGTGAGGGCCCCCGCCCGAACACTCCGCCAGGGGGAGGGGGCTGTCGATGTCCCCGTAGATGGATTTGTACTTCTGCAGCTCCTGCTCCAGCTCGTCCTTCTCCCGCCCCAGTTTTGCCATCTTCTTCCTCATCAAGCCGGACTCCTCTTTGGAAAACTGGAGCTGGCACCGGAGGTCTGCACTGTCCTCCTGCGGGAGGGGCGGGAAGAACGGGACACAATAAAACAAAACACTAAAACCTCCCACCATCTTTAGAATTTCTGGGTGTGACATAAAACCTCAAATTCACCCGAGTCCACTCTTATGAATTAAAGGGATGGTTTATACTTTCAAACAAAAATATGGCCACCAGAACAAAGTTCATTACCTCTACACCAATGAGCTGTATTTTTTGCATTATTGAATTTTGGCAATCTGACTTAAATACATAAGTTATGTAATTATTTAATAATTTCTTGTGTTATCGGATTAAGGTGAAACCAAACGAGTGTAAGACTGGGTGTCGAGGTTCCACCGTCCTGGAAGTTTTAGTTGTTTTCTTGCTCCAACACCTGATTTAAATGGTTTAATTAGTTATTATTTTTTCTTTTTTATTTGTTATATATACACTGACACTTTTAGTTGGCCTTTTATTAAAATGTTTTTAACTCTTAGCTAATCTTCTGGTACCTTTAGTGTAGTTTATCTTAACTTTTATCATATCTTAGTTTGATTTTCCTCAGTTTATCTTTAGTTTGACTTGTTTTAGATACCATATTTCCCACACTATAGGGCTCATTGTCGTGCACCTCCCAATTTGTGTAACTTCGCGCCGCCCTCCGTTCAAAAATGGAGGACTTTGGTGTTCGCCTGAATTTAGGCCTGTCACGATAACAAATTTTACTGGGCTATTTATTGTCTCAGAAAATTATTGCGATAAACGATAAAATCGTTTGGAGGCCGTTTTAAACTAATGTAATGATAATAACATAATAGTGCAAGCAAGTACAACCTCTCAAAGAAAAGAACACTTAACACTGGAACACAAAATAAACAAAACGACCGAAAACTAAAATAAAATGGACTCTCAGCCTCCATTAACAAAACACATACTTGAATAAAAACTTTTTTTTAAAAAACGGACATTAAACCTACATTTAACCAAAACAGAACGGATTATTAAGTCTATAAACTAAACTGCCCTTTAAAAAGTAATAATTATTAGTTTTATATAGAGAAAACGGACAAAACTGGCAGCTTTATAAGCAGAAAGCGCAAACTAACAAAAGCAGAAATGTGACATACCGGCTCTCAAAAGATTCAGCGGTTCTCCTCTGCATTTTGGGTTGAACCCGAAGTGCTCCCAGCTGCTGTTACTTCAAATTGAAACCAGTTCTATTTCGTTTTTTCCCCAAATATCAAACAGCTTTAGCTTGCTAACTGCTAGCGGGGGTCTAATGCTAAAGATGGAGGCGCCTAGGCTGGCTAACTGACGCGATAGGCCACGCCCCCTGACGCTAACAGAAAGGGAGGGGTCAGTGAAGAGCACCGGAGCCGTTTGACATCCGGGGTCTTCATTAGAAACAGAGGCACATAAATGAAACTTATCGACCTTATTTTAATTTTAGTGCAATTAATTGATTTATTGTTTATCGCGACAGGCCTTGTTTTGTTTTGTTTAATGTGCCTTATATATGACAAAAGTTCAAAAATGGACCATTTATCGACAGTGCGTCTTATAATCCAGTGCGCCTTATAGTGCAGAAAATACTTTTATCTCTTATTTAGATCAAATTAGCTCATGTTTTTGATAAGTTTAGTTTAGTTTGTTACATTGTTTACATTTTTGTGTTTTCAGGATGTAAAGCACTTTGAGCCACCTTGTTGCTGAAAAGTGCTACATAAATAAACTTGACTTGACTTAATCACGTCCTCACCAAACCGTCAAGTCGTCCAGACACCACTAGTCTTCCGTTTAAACCAGGTGTTTTAAAGCAAGAACATGTCTAAAACGTGCGGGAGATAAATGTATATCGCCCACCAGCTTTTCATGTCAAAGTTTTAAAGATTTCAGAGTTTGTGTCGGAGACGACTCTCAGCTAGAGCCGCGATGGATTTAAGCTTAATATCTGTATAAAAAATTAAATAAAATAAAAAAAAGGATGCCACAGCCACAAATATAGAAACCAATTTAAAGTTTCGTTCGTGGCGAAATATTCGATCGGACGAAATTCAAAATAAAAGGGAGAGTTTTTACCAACCTGACTCGTGGATTTCTTGTCTTTGAAAGCTTCTCTGCTTCCTCGTCGCTTCAGAGCCGTCTGCAGAAACGAAAACAAGGATGTAAAAAAAAAACCACGAGGTTAAAATGAATTACATATTCTCCTAAAGTTGGACCTAAAGGCTTCCAATGAGGTCCAGTTTGAGTCCGTCTGTTCGTCTTAATGGTTATTTTGTTAAAAGAAAAGAAAACATTTGATGTTCACGATGCTGCGGAATGAAGAACAACGAACAAAAAGATGTCTGCTCTGTTGTTTCTTTGTGTCCTGGTGTCAGATCTTACACAGACAGAGACGAATACGTCAGAATGACCTCAGGCTGCGGCTCCGTTTGAGGAAAAATGAGTCCATGAAGACACTGTGCAGCGATCCCGGTCCTAAAACGATAAATAATCAAACTAATCTATCTGTAAATCAAAGCTTTCTTACAGGTCTGTCATCAGAAACAACCCTTTGTCTTCTAATCCTAATGATTTCCTTTGAAGTGGACCATTTATCTCTGCTGGGAAATCCCTTTGTATAATGTTTGTCGTCTTTGAGAAGCTTTGAGATTCCTCCGTTTTAAATATCCATCCATTTTCTTTGCCTTCTTCTCCATTCCGGGTCGCGGGGAGCTGGTGTCCGTCCCCGCCGTCACTGAGAGGCGGGGGACACCCTGGACAGGTCGCACGTCCATCGCAGGGACATATTCACCATCTCACTCACACCTCGGGGCACTTTTAAGAGTTACCAATGAACCTAACATTGATGTTTCTGGTCTGTGGGAGGAAACCGGAGTTCCCGGAGTAAACCCTGCCTGGAATTCCAGGATTTTATCAATAGAAATCCAGTTTTCAAACCGGCGCTCTGGTGATCAAAATTTGGTGATAAATCGCCAAATTACAACAAACTACGGATCGTTTCGAAGCTTCAGGGACATAGAATTTGACAGCGCCGACTCACTCAAACGAAGAAGAGGAGCATCGATTTATTTGGACGATTTAAATAAGACAAAAGGGACTAATTCCGACTGTCAGATTCCCTGCTCAGTTTGGGATGGAGATCCTTCCCCATCAGACGGCTCAACTGAACACATTTCAGGATGAAAATAAAAGATCAGATTAGGGCTTCAGATCCCGTCTTCCGCAGGAATGAAATAAATCTGGGCCTTCCGCTTAACGGAGGGAAAGACCCGGAGAGAGGAGAGGAAACTGGAGAGCGAGGATCCGATCAGACTTATTTTAAGTTCCTGACGATCAGCAGAGCCGCTTTCTAGGAATGTTCTCTCGTCCTTAAATTACGTGCCGCGAGGAAATGCCTCATGAGAGCAGCGACGTCCTCCAACGTTTTCCCAGACCTCACCTCAGCCGTTTGAGTAGCTAAAACCCACAAATGGCGGCATTTTAATCGATATCAGTTCATTACATCGATTAAAAAGTGATTCCAAAATAATTATTACTGACAGCTCAAAACGTTTTACAGTCAGCAGCAAAAAAAATCTAATTTTTTTAGTCCTTTTTGTTCAAACCTTTCCATTCAGTTACCCTGGAACATGTAGCATTAGCATTTAGGTTATTTGTTAATAAATCCATAAAAAGTTTGGACGTCAGCCTCACATTTCAAGCTAAGAGTTTGCAGCTCTGACATGACATTTAGGAAGTTCTTGGCAGCGAATAACTTCTATTAGCGTAAAACTTCCAGCTTTTTTTTTTTGTCTGACCTCAAATGGCCGACTGAAGGACGAATAAATGAACTGAACGTTTCCCAAGTTAAACACCTGAGTTTAGTCGGAGACGCGGTTTGATTTGATGTTTGTTTGCCACCCGGAGCTGAAACTCTTCCTCACCCTGGTCCGCTCGGACAGAGTGAATCATTCGTGGACAGACGAGTGGAAAACATGACGGAGGAACCCGGTTTGTCCCGACCTGCTCCGAGCCTCTGACTCAGTTTTCTGGATCTCTTTGGGACGAACTTGAACTCGCGTCGATGACGTCATTCGCCACAAACCTCACTGCAGCTTCTGCTTCAAACGTTCTGCTTTTCGTGCATCAAAATTCAAACGGGAGGAGAAGTTCAGGACGCAGAGGTTTGGATGATGAGCTTCCTAAAAAAAATCCCTTTTTTGAACAGTTTTCAGTCAGTTCAGAATAAAAAATGTGGCTTTTATTTCTCGTTTTGTCAGCGTGAGGTTCATAGGAGTCAAACTGGGACGTCAGGGAACAACGTGGAAGTTTCTGTGAAATGAGTGTTTCGCCTTAATTAATTCCCCTCCTCGGTAATTAGCAGAGACTCGGTGAGGGTTTGCAGGTGTTTGACTCGTTGAGTGAAAGACAAAATAAAATAAAAATAAAGCCTTCTGCAGCGCAGGAAGAACGGGTGTGTTCACAGAGGAACAGATCGCTTCTGTTTCTGCCAGACGCAACACGCTGCCATCAACCCAAAGATCCCAGAGCGGCGAGGAGAAGAACATTTTGGGGACGGAGGAGGAACGGGGGAGTATTTTCAGCAGCATCTGCACTCATCAGCTTGGCCTACTTCGGATGTTGCTGAAAGGCGGCGCGCGGCGCAGGGAGAGGCGTCTGGAGCTGGAAAAATGGGATTAAAACCGGAGGAGGAGGGAAGCGGCGGGGGAGGTGGGGGGGAGTCGAGCACAAAAGGGTCTGCGGCGGTCGTTAGATGAGCTAAGACCCCCCCCCAACACAACAGAACAAATATGGCTCAGAGAGATAAGTGGCTCTGAAATGTTCAGAGGCAGATTATATTCGTGACATCAGGAGGAATGAACTCAATCTGGACTCTAATCCGTTTTCAGCCATTTTTATTTCTTGTTCCTTCAAGAGGAAGGGGCCAAAGTGCTTCCCTTCTGCAGCAGGATTTATGGAGAGCCGGGTTATTTTTATTCGGACGATCAATCTGTGGCTCGCAGCACCTGAAACCGTCTAAATATACCTCATCTGGATGTGCTCCATCAGCCCGAGTGGTGCCGCCGCCCCACCCATCTGAAAACGGCTGCAGCGAGGCGAGAACACGTCCTGAAGGGACCAAAGGCAATCGACGCTGACGATCCGACAGGAAGCTGAAAAAAGCAGCAGCCTGGGGACGTGTTAGGCAGGGTTCTGGTTTCAGGGCGTCCTGCTGGATCAGGGTCAGGGGCCTGTTCACGGCAGCAGATCTCCTCGCAGTAATTAACGGCTGGGCCGTCCATCACAGTTGCCACGGTAACGAGCGGTATGGAACGACCGGATCGAAAGCAGGACAAACTCCCCTCCCTGACTCCCTTTTTCACAGCGCGGGTCACAAACAGATTCAGCTCCTTTAAAATGTGCCGACGCTGAGAGTCGTCCTTTAAAACAGTTTCAAAATGTGCGCATTTATTTCCAACGTTTTAGACAAAAACTCCGACGTGAAGGGCAGCTGGTGACAAGCATTCCCTCAAGGAATATTTTTAATCTTTAGGCAGAACCGGGCTATAACGTCTTCAATAAGCTGCAGGTCAGAGGGGAAAAGACTCGGAGTCGTTGGTGGAGCGACCCGTGTCTCAGACGAGCCGGGAGGGGGGAGGGGTGGAAGCTGCCGTGTCAGCCGCCCGCCGGCTCCTCCACGAGTCCGCCGGGGATTCTGGGAAGGCCGGCTGGCTGGCTGCGGGCCAGCGGTGGGGGAGGAGGACACGAGGACACGAGGAAGGCCAGAGAGTCACACCGAGGACGACCCCCTTGGGGGGAAACCCTGCTGGGAAATCCCAACTGACCTTTGACCTGTGATGAACCAGAACGGTTCCACCTGAGATTAAAAAAAAGGAAAAAGCTGGAAGTGTTTTATGTTCAGATGCCTTCATTTAGCAGGGAATGCATATCGCCCACCGCGATCAGGCCAGAGCTTTAGTCTCAGATCATCCTCTGATGGGAGAAGACCCGCCGAGTTTGGACCCGAACGCAGACTGAACAACGAAGAACGTGAAGAAAACCCGGGTTCCCCCCTCGTCAGAGCAGCTCAAAGCAGACCAATCGGTGGGTTCCAGCTGCTGTTCTTCAGTCATTATAACAGAAGCTGGGCTCCGGGTCGCTCCCGGCTGACCCCCTCCCTCGGCTCGGACACCCGGGTGTTCTTCCTCCTCGCTCACAGGCAGGATGTGGGTGAAGGGTGGGGGTCCGGATGGCCCATAATGAGGTCGCCCCACTTCCCACCACCGAGTGCCCTCACTGCGGCCTCAATCACGAACTCGGTGGAAAAAAGTCAGGAGGAGAAGAGACAAAACGAGGCGTGAAATACCGATTTATTAACAAATCCCTCCCAAAAAATGAGCAAAGCGCCACAGGAAGTTGTAAAATGACAACCCGAGCTGGGCGGGGGGTGGGCGTCAGTCCAGAGTCGGATAATCAGAACTCTTCGACTCTGGACTTTTAAAGCCGAGTCTGAGAACAGAGTAAAAACAAGCAGCCGCTGCAGAGGTTTTTATTTTCAGGATGAGCGTTTCCTCGGCTGGAACCGGACAGATCCTTCAGTGTTAACATCGTTTCATTCCAAGAACTAAAGAATCGACGGAGACTCGACGTGTTGGCGTACGTTTGGGACCGACTGAAGTCCAGAGAAGGTTCTTCACCAGGGGTGACGTCTGACGTAAAGATCTGGAGGGAGATGGGATTTCCCTTCCTGTTGTGATGGTTCGCTGTCCGAGGCGGCGCAGAGGGACGCATCCCGGTGAGCGGAGGGCGCGATCTTATCCGCGAAGCCAGAGCGCCACCATGGATTGATCTTTAGCTACCCCAATCGTTTGAGGAAACTCTGAATTCTAGCTTTTGTTTTGTTTGTGTAAAGATGCTCCTGAGGCAGTCCAGCAGGATGTAGGATGCAGGAAGGCAAAGGGAACATGGAACGCCATAAACAAGGGGTCGGTTCAGGAACATCTATACCGGGTACGGACTGGAAGTCCCACAGTTAAAGTGGGAGACTCCACATGTGGATGGTTAACCAACCGGACATGGTGGTGATAAAATCAGTGGTTCCCAATTCCGGTCCGTGTGGAACACCCTCCTCCATGTTTTAGTTGCTTTGACACGTCTGATTTGGACGAGTGAAGGATTAAGATTATGTCATCAGAGCGCTCGGTGCTGGAAGAACCCAGGAACAACCTCGGAGAAGAGCGCGGTCCGAGGAAGCGCTAAGATACTGAGGAGAACCCTCAGGTCCCTCTGAGGACCCGAGCTGGAAGGGAACCGCCAAAAAGGGCGAGATGGGAGTTTTTTTTTACATATGGTAGTGGCCATCTTGGTTTTTGACATGGCAACCTAACCTGATCAACCTCAGCAAACACAAAACCGGATGTAACTCACTCAGTTTAACAGATAATGAGCTAACATCTGACGTGGTAGTAGCTGAGAGTTGGTCACAAATCATAATCAAAGCACTGATTCGTTGCATCACACCTGCAGTTAAAACCAGTTTGTCGTGGCTGTGTATGGTTCTTCCACATGCTCCCGAGGCAGGTGCTGAGCAGGAATTCATAAACAGTAAACACGGATCACACGGCTGAGCGGCTGCATGGTGGCGAGCTTCACACCGACATGTGTGACTGCGGCAGATCTCGCCCCCCTCGCCGCTCACGCCTGGAGTCAGACACGAGACGCTAAGTAGGTCAACGAGATTCCTTCACTCCGGCAGCAGCGGCGGGAAGATCGGAGGAGACGTGACGGAGATGTGAGAGGCGAGAACGAGACGAGCGGGATCTTCCGCCGAGGATGACAGGCTTCAATGTGACGCGAACCTTCTCTGCAGCGGCTCGAGCTGAAGCGCCTCTCGAAAAACGCAACGACAAAAAGCAGATGTTTCCAAAACTGAGCAACATTCCAAAGAGAAGAAATTACCGCAGTTAAACACGACCACGCCTAGTTTTAGAACAATATCTGTGAAACTGACTGAACTATAGCCATTTTGGTGTTTTCTACATGCAGCGGCCTGTGGTGGCCATTTTGAATTGTGTCGACTCCAAATGTTAATCAGTCGTAGACGAACATCCAAAGATTAATTCCTAAAAGTTTCATTGAAATCCGTCCAGCGGTTTGTGAGATATTTTGCTAACAGACAGACTCCAAATACTTGATGGCGACATTTCAAAGCTCCTGAATGATCATTTTGAGCTCGGAGCGTGAGATGAGGACGACTCTCAGCTACTACCAACCCGAATCTTAGCTCAGCATCTGTAAAACCGACTGAGTCAGAACCACTTTAGTGTTCGCTGAGCTCTGTTAGCTGCGGCGGCCATTTTGGATCTGGTGTCTGAAGGCGTTTTATGGAACCAGAGCCCGGCTCTGGTGTTAAAACGGCTCCTCGGGTTCAGAGCTGCAGAACGAGGAGAACCCATCGAGGAGAACCTGTCGAGGAGAACCCGTCGAGGAGAACCCGTCACAGGAAGCTGGTTCTTCAAATGTCCCAGGAGCAGAACGACCACACTCCGATGGCAGCAGCCAAAGCCGCCACGCCGAAACGTTCCCACTGCAGTCTATGAGGCGAGCCAGAACCGGTTCTGATTCCCCTCCTTTTCCGCCGGACCAATCAAAGCTGCGGCGCCGGGATCGGGCTCCGCGGCGCTCTAAAGGTCGGAGTGCACCACGCCGAGGGGGGGAGGAAAGTTTAACAGGATTACTTTGCGGTTCCTAATCAGGAAAAACCAATTACGGCTTAATAAGCACGAAGCTCAGAGCAAATCCTCCCCGGGGTCCGGAGGGAAGATGGCGGGGAGATATCTGTGGCCGGCGCTCCGATGAGAAGCGAAGAACAAAACCGTCAGGCGGGTTTGAGGTTCTTACAGATATCTGAAAGGAAGAACGCCGAATGAGGTGGGATTTCATGGCGGGGAAAGGCGTGGCGTTCGGGAAAAACCTACAAGCGTCTTCTGTTTAAAGGAAACAGGAAGTGATGGGAACGACTCGCGGCTGCCACCGCGCCGAGGTGCGGTGACTTAAATCTCCAAGTCTGATTCAATGATATTTTGCTAACAGACACACGGGTAAAACATCTTGACAAAGACGTTGTTACAGCGAATAAGAGGAAGACTTTTGGGCCTCGGCTGGGATTTTCCCGAGGCGGGCAGGTAAAGGTGCGCCGCCTCATTCCGGTCCGACAGCATTCCTTACGCCTGCCTGAACCTCCTCTGGAACCTGGAGCTCCTGCGGCTCAAAGAGGAGATCCGTTTTTGTTTTTTTCAAACGAGGCAGCAGAGAGTCTGAGACAAACATCTTCATAAAAAAAATAAATAAAAATAAAACACACCCGGGGAGGGAGGGAGTTTTTCTGGGACGAACCTCAAGGGAAGACATCAAAACATCGTCTCCCCTGCACCTCCCTGCACCTCCCTGCACCGATACAGCTCTCCTGTGTCGGTCTGTCTGTTAGCAAAATATCTCCTGAACCGTTGGACGGATTTGAACAAAACTCTCAGGACGGAGTCATCGGGTGTACAGCTGCAGCTCATTCACATCTGGAGTCGACCCAATTCAAGATGGCCGCCGCAGCCCAATCGACCTTGCAAGGCACAAAAACGGCTATAACTCAGCCAACTTGGCAGGCACGGAGACTGAAGTTTTGTGTGGTAGTAGCTGAGAGTCATCCTCACCAAACGTTCCGAGTGCTAACACGTGTCACAAGAAGGTTTGACCAAAGCGGCTACAACTCCATCATTTCTCGATATAAGATGATCTGTTTCAAACTCTGGCAAGAAAGCTAAAGTCGCGAACTTTGATCCAAAAGGTAAACCTCTCTGAAATCCAGACACGAGGGATAAAAACAGAAGCTGAGAACTGAGTCCGGCCTACTCTTCTGTGTACCTACTACCTGCTGTCGTCACGATCGGTTCGCCTCGGCCTGCCGACCCCGAGCGGCACAGAGAAAAGCCTCGGCTCGTCTGATTGGACCGAAGCGAATACTTCCTGCGCTGAGCGGCACGAGACGCCAAACCTCACCGACGCCGAAACACAGAGCACAACAGTTTGAAAAAAATGATGAACAGCCTCATATAAGGAATATAACAGGCATGAAGTGTTGCATCAATATCAAGTCAAAGATGGCCGCCAGGGGGACCGATCCTGTGACATTTGAACCCACAGGGAAGACCAAACCCTCCCATCAGTAGGCCCAGCCCGGGAAACAAAAGGTCTGACATTTCCTTGTCACTCGGACGTGAAGCTGGAGCACAGACAATGTTTTAACAACCTTTGACCTTTGACCCCATAACCTTGAAATCAATAGGGATCATGCCTGACCCACGAGGAGTCCAGCTGTGCGGTTTGACGTTCCTACGTTACACGGCTGCAGAGTTAGAGCTCGGACAAGGTTGTCACAGAGGGGTCCTCTGTGACCTTGAGCTTTGCTCCTATGACCTTGAAATCAATAGGGATCATCCCTGAGCAACTGTGCTGTTTGCTTTTCTGCAAACAGGAAAGCCACCACGTGGGCAAACCTGTATCCTTCGTCTGTCCAACCTGGACGAGATTCTCTTTTCGTTTTCCTGCTAACAGACGGACGGCCGTCCCCACCCGTCCCCACTCGTCCCCACTCGTCCCCACTCGTCCCCTCACCTCCTTGAGCCTCTCCAGCTCGTTGTGCAGCGCCTGCTTGGAGATCTCCACCTCGATGATCCTCTGACGGAGCGTCTCGTTCTCGTCCTCCGCCCTGCTGCGCTTGTCCTCCGTGGTCTCCAGCTCGTTGTGAAGACGCACCGACACGTCCTTGGAGACCTACAAGGCCGGTCCGGTTTCGAAAGGACAGAAAGAAGACGGCGGCGTGAGCGACTCGCGGCGTCGGTTTCTGGAGGACACGTCTGATTGCGCTTTCGTTTGGACCATTTTAAAATCAGAACATCCATAAAGACAGAAGGTTTTATTGCTGTTATCAGCCTGGAATATGAGACACATTTAAAACCACCTGAAGAAGAAGAAGGAAGGCTTCAAGTCGCTAATTCAGTCCAGTTTTCTAAAGAAACTTTAAACCATTTCCTGTTTTTTGCCTTTATTATCAGGAATGCACCGATTTCTCAGAAAGTGTCCGGAATCGACCAATTTTTCCCCCCAGTGTGTGAACGCACCATAGATAATCAGCAAATTTGATGTTTTTACTGAGTGAGACACTCTTCATAGCATCTGTCGGGTCTTTCAAATGGAGAGAGGAAGCACCAAGAGGCTGCTAACAGGACAAAGGAAGTTTCTAAGACGATTTATGTCTATGGCTAGTGTCCTCAAGGGACGCTATCCTGCGTGTATTACTCCTGTCTTCGCTTCAACACCTGATTCATGGTTAAATCACCTCTTCAGGTTCTGCAGGAGCCTGGTAATCACCTGATTCAAACCAGGTGTGTCGGAGCAGATGGACAAGGAAAACATGCAGGGTAGTGTCCCTCGAGGACCAGGGCTGGACACCTGTGGTCCTCAAGGGACACTGTCTTCTGTAAGAAGTGACAGCATTTACTTTTAAGTTTCGATGCGAGGGGAAAAACGGGGTTAACGAACTACAACCTAGTTAAAAATAGATCCAACTACAGAAGTTTTCAACCGTTTTATCGTTAAAAGCAGTTCATGTGTTTCTAAAGAGAAGTCAAAATCAGACCCTGGAATCGGCCCAGAGAACCGCAATCGGTGCATCTCTGATGGTTAAATGTTAAATACTCGATTATGTTTAAGCAGTCCGTCCGCACCTTCAGGTCCTGCTCCAGGCTCCGGAGCAGCTCCCCGTCCACGTGGCCCGTCTGGGCCACCCGCAGGCTCTTCTGCTCGGCCTTCCTCAGGCGGTACTGGAGGATGCGGCAGTTCTTGTTGGCCCGGTCCAGCTCCCTCCGCAGCTCCTGCAGCTGGTAGACCTCCTCCTCCAGGTAGCTGTCCCGCACCTCCTCCATCTCGGCCCGCAGCTCCTCCACTTCATCCTGAGAGACGCAGGCAGAACCTCAGCTTCGCACAGACATCCGAAAGTTTTTTGTTGTTTTTTTAAAGGCGTCAACACAGAAACTACGACTTCATTAACAAACGAGCAAATCGTCCATCAAAAATGTGCAGCTCGACCAGGAAAAGAGAATTAAATTTATTTTCTGTTACATAAATGTGTTTGGGTTTAATTTATTATTTAAAAGGAAACATTTTAAAAGCTTAAACGAACGGGACAGCTTTTAGAAACTAATGAAGAACAAAAGAAAAAATGTTTTCATTTCAGGTTTTAAAACAAACTCGTTTTCTGTTACTGACCCCTACTTTTAATAATTAACTATGAAGTAATAATACGAGATCCTCGCAAACAAAAGGTTAAATTTACCAGCGCTCAGGAGTAAGTTTTACTTTATTTTAGATTTTTGTGACCTGTGCTGCAAAACGAGTCACGGTGAGGGAATTTGTCAAACTCTGCGTCTCTAAAAGGTTCAAAATGACTCGTAGTTTGTTGAAATGTGATGATTTATCACGAAAACTCTGTTTGGACTGGTCTGGAGTGACGCCATCATAAAAACAATGTTTATATGAAGGGATTTCCTGGCACCACGACAGCCGGCAGAGATTTTAAGTCCAGGGCCGGAGCGCCGCTCGGGGGGACGCCCGGACAGCGGCGCTCCGGCCCTGGACGGGTATGTGGAGGACAGGAGCAGCAGGGGGTAGTCCCAGTAATCTGGGTGACCCAGCTGGCAGACTCAGCCGGGCCTCTGAACCCCCTCACCCCCCCAAACACGTGGGACATCTGACCGTCACCAACTCCTGAGGGATAAAACCATTACGACCAGAGCCGGCAAAGCTGATTAACTCTTCTGTGTTTCCACAGAGAGAGAGGCCCGGCGGACACGTGCGGTCAAATCTGCATCATGCAAATACACCTCGTTTCCAGCCTGATTTGTATGCTTCACCCCTCCCCAATTTATGGGGATAACCTACTTTTGGATTAGGGGGAGCGGAGGAGGAGGGATTTTTATGCAAATTTACTTAAAAGAGCTACTCGATGCGCCACAGATCCGAGCTTCTTTCAGGCTGGAAATGGAAGCAGGTTTGAGGTCTTCTGTGGACAAAAACATCTTCACTCGTAAAAACGGGGCACATCGTAACGACAGCAGAGTTTAGAAGTTTTATTTTATCTTCGTATTTAGGCCAACTGAGAGAACGCCGCAGCGATGCATAGCTCCTCTGGTTAAAGTTACGGAGCGACATCAGGACAGCCACAAGTCAAATATGAACGCTCGTCCTCGTCTTTCCTGAACGCGCACCCAGAAAGTGAAGCTGGCGTTCCTCGAAGGACGCCGCCGAACACCTTACAGCAGAGGTCCCCAACCCCCGGGTCGCGGACCGGTACAGGTCCGTGGAGCTAAAGAGGTTGGGGACCGCTGCCTTACAGGATCTGTTGGCGCTCGGTGTTCGGCACAACTCGCAGCCGCCACCGTGCTAAATTTTAGCTACAAAGCTGCAAAAATGGCTGACTCGCAGCCATTTTGGTGCGCCGCTAAAGTTGGTTTGCTGCGCCGGCCATCTTAAAAAGGTACTCGCTGCAAAGTCATGAGAAGAAAATTCATAAAGTGAGTAAAAGTTAAGCTAACACGTGCATAAATTTCAAATCTGCGTATGTTTGTTTGCATACAGGAGCAGCCGAAGTGACAACGGCGACGTGTGGGATCAGGAAGGATACGCGTTTACGGATCAGACTTGTTAGCGGTAAATCTAATAAAGTCCGGCTGATTTTGTTTTTAACCCTTTTTTTTTCGGATTAAACGAACCGACTGCAAAGAAACAAAACCTGAAGGACATTTGTTTCAAATCGATGGTTCATGTGTCCCTAAATAAAAAAAATTGCCAACTTTGTTTTTTGTTTTGATTTTTAGCCTTTTGGCACTTTAAGTTGACCTTTTATTAAAATGTTTTAACTCTTAGTTAACGTTCTGGTACCTTTAGTTTATTTTAGTTTCGTTTATCTTAGCTTTTATTATATCTTAGTTTGGTTTTCCTCAGTTTATCTTTAGTATGACTTGTTTTAGACAAGTTTAGTTTAGCTCTTTTTATATTTTATGGCTGTATTTTTGCATTTTCATGATATAAAACACTTTAAACCAGCTTGTTGCTAAAAAATGCTACATAAATAAACTTATTTACTAGAAACAGCTGAAGTGACTGATGTTACCAGCCATATGTAAGACAGTCACGTGACTCAAGCTTCTATGTGGTTTCTTGTGTTGTTTACATTGACCCGCATTTCAGGACTGCATTTAATATATCTGAGGAAACTAATGAAGTAAACCCCTCCAAACTGCGCCATTTGTTATAGTTCATGGTGTTTGTTGTGTTTGAGTTTATAATCTGCGCTGAGTGCCTTTAATTTAATTTATTTAATGAGGTGACACAGAGTGCGGCTGGGACCCAAACCTTGAGGTAGTCGTTTTCAGATTTCAGATCTTCTATTTCCCTCAACAGCTCCTCTTCGGTCACAGCCTTGGTTCCGGTTCTGGCCTGCGCGCAGGTGGAGGGTTTGGGTTTGGGTCCCGAAGTGGGCTGAGGAGGTTGGGACGCGCCCGCGGCGGCAGGCTCGCCCGCGCGCCGCTGGGGACCCGGCTGGTCCCGGTCGCTGGAGCCGGTACCGGACTCGGCGTCGCTGCTAGCGGCCGGCGCGGGCTTCTGCTCGTCGGACAGCGGCTCGGACGGGCAGTCCGACAGGTCCGAGCTGCTGTCGGTGTGGCTGACCCGGCCGCCCAGAGGCGCTCCGGTCGGCACCCGGATCGGGGAGCCGCGGCCGACCGGGCCTGGGGAGCCCGCGGCTGCTTTGCCCTTCCTGGCTGCGGGAAGCACCGGACTGCCGGTGGCGGCTCGGGGCTCAGCCGCCGCATGCTGGGGCGCCTTCGCGAGCTTCTTGGCGACGGCGGCGGACTTGGAGCCACTTTTCACCGGGGCCGGCTTGTCTTTGGCCCCGGCTGCGCTGCGCCTAGAGCTGCGGTTCGGGTGCGCTGCGGACGCGGGCTGCTGCTTGCTGAATTTGGGGGATTTGGGTCCAATGGCAGGCGGCTTGTTGGAGCGGGAGTGCACATCTTTGAGGAAAGGTCTGGCCGGGGAGGGCGCTCGGTTCAGCCGCTTCTTCTCCAGCTGTTGGCTCTGCGGTTTAAAGTCGGAACCATCGGAGCTCTCCATCCTACACCGACACCGGCGGCAGGAGGACCGATCCACGGGGACAAATCTCTGCCCTCTTCCCTGTCGGGCTGTGGATGCGCATCCTGCGACGTGATGGATGCTTCTTCTTCTGTTTTTTCACTCCATCTCGATAACATTCACCAGGTTGTCATTGTAGTCCCCTCTGCCTCCAGGAGATGTGCTGCAAGAAACAGAGGATTACTGTCGCTCCGAGTGACAGGTCGGCAGAAAGAGACAGGGTTTGTTAAAACTCAAATTATTTTAAATAAAAAAAAAGAATCAGATCTGCTATTCCTCCGCGGGCTGCGTCTCCATCCCATCCCCGCGCGTGTCGGAGCGCGTGAACCTCCCCGATCCGACTCGTAAAATCTGCAGCCGCTGCGGTGTGAGGTTTTGACGCCCGTGATTCGCTGCTGGGCGCATGCGCGGCCGAGCAGGTCCGACCCGCTCAGCTGCGCATGCGCCAGTCCTCACACAGGCGCTCGACAAAATCGATCCGCTCTTTCGACACGATTGCATATCGCCCGCCGCCGACAGACGAAGCCCCGAGCTTTGTTGCTTTTTACCCGTGTTTGTCTGTTAGCAAAATATCTCACGAACCACAGGTTTTAATTAAACTTTAACTAAGCATTCAGAAAATAATCACTGGATGAACGCCTACAACCCAATAACCGTTAAAGCCAACCAAATTCAAGATGGCGGCCAGTCAACTGAGCTTAAAAGCACACAAAAAAAGGCTTTAACTCAATCAAATTTACAGATACTGACCTGAAATTTGGCAGGGTAGTAGTTGAGACTGATCCCCAACACATATTCTGAGCGCTAACATATTTAAGATTTTGAAGTCAACTCTGTTAGCAAAATATCTCATGACGACTGGACTGAAATTTAAGGAAACCTTCAGAAAATAGTCACTGGATTAATGTCTGTAACTAATTAACACTGGAGCCAAGCCAATTAAAAATGGCTGCCACAGCCAACTCACTTGAAAAAAAAGCACAAAAATGGCTATATTTTGGTCAGTTTTACAAATACTGTGCTAAAATCTGGAGTGGTAGTAGTTGGGAGTCATTCACAACACATACTCTAAGTGCTACTCACTTAAAACTTTAGCATTAACCGTTAAAAGTCCACCCCAATTGTCTGTTAGCAAAATATCTCATGAAGCGAGGGGCAGACTTGAATTAAACTTTTTTAAAAAGTAATGCCTTAACGTACATCTACAACCGATTAGCTCTTGAAGTCGATCCAAGTCAAGATGGCCACCAAACCTAAACGTTAGCCAACACAAAAGTGGCTATTTGCAGACATTACACTAAACCTGTATGTGGTAGTAGCTGAGAGTTATTCACGTCTTGTACTCTGAGCATCTTGGAGGAAATCGCACCTAAGCTTTGAGAATTGACCGAAAACAGCTGCACGTTTTTTTCTTGATAAAAGATGATTTTAGTCCAAAACTTTGGCACGAAAGGCGGCGGGGGATATGCATTCAGTGAATTAATTTAATTTAATTAATGATGCAAATATCCAAAATGTGAACCATCACCTTAAGACATTCTTTACCTTTGAAATTCAGAGTCCAGCTTCCCAAAACACCTTCAGATACACAGTAAAAATAAAAAGACTTCAAATTAGTAATAAATATAAACATCTTTAATTGCATTTCATTAGTTCAAGAATGCCACAAGTTATAAATACAGCAATTCTGCTTTTAAACAAACCAAAGACGTGAAACAGGTTTAACACGAAGAACAGAAGTCTGTCTTAAAATAAAAAAAAAAAAGGGACACACGTAGCAAATGAAGAGTAGTAGAATAAGGCTTGGTTATTAAAACGACGTCCACAGGGTTAGTGCCGAAAGAGGAGACGGAAAGAAACGTTTCATTTCCAAACGGCCGCCGCCGTCCGCAGAAATGCTTCCAAACACAAGCGAGGAAAACTTCCATTCTCTAGATTCATTTCTGCTGGCCGGCGCCGATTCCTTATTGCAAAATGTGCCTCGGTGTTTCGGCGTGAAACGGCTCGTTTGTTAAAATGTGCTTATTAAACCCCTCCGAAAGCTCGACCTCGATATAAAAATTCAATAAAAATAAAGTATCAGAGTTATGTCAGTCATGTCTCCTCGTTTCCTACAAGGTTTGAAGCTTTTACCTCGCCGCCGCCTGACAAAACACACACACTCACAGTGCTACACGGCTAATACTGCAATTATTTCAAAACTCAAGTTTTATAAGTTTAAGGCCCGTCGTTGACTACGATCACAGGAGGGATTCTTTCAGATTTCTTGTCCAAGTAAGGGGACGAAACTAACTTTACTTCGTTCCAGTGTTTACAGATAAGATGTCCACAGGGCTAAACTCCAATCATTTAAACTAAATAAACTCTTTGTTTTCTTTCCTCAACCAAACTGGTGCTTCTGACACAAACAAGTCTGAGAATGGACTTGTTTTTTTTTATTTTTTCTGATCGATATTTTAAAAGGGAAGGGTGAATTGGTTGTAATTTGCAGTTTCGCCACTAGGTGGCGCAACACCCAAAGCAAGGGACCTCTGATTCTTACGAAACCCGAAGCAAACTGAATCCAAGAGGCGATCTGAGCCGATCGAAGTTTCCTGAGTCGTTTAAACACTTAACCACCAAAAAAAGAAGAGAAAACGCAGCTTGCTCCTTCAGCTTTATCTGAAGAAAACACAAAATAATAAAGAAATATTAGTGATGAAAGTAAAACCAGCCGTGTCTGCTGGCTTTTTACAGTCGATCCCGTCTGATAAACACACGGAGAATCCCCCAGATCACTCAGAAACTACATTACCCATCTCTCCTTGCGTCTTCGTCCCACTTCCTGAAAGCAGCCGTGACCATTGTTAGCGCTAAACTATAACTTACTTACTTTCCTGCCCATCAGCTTACAAGGGGGGAGATGGTTCGTAGTGCAAAAAAAACAAAACATTACAATTTATACAAATTTCAATTCCAGCCACTTTAACGTTTTAGGGAAACGCGACAGAACCTGCCACGAACGTCTGCACCTTCTCCAGCCGTAACAGCAGCACTTCGTATTTACACCACCTGCTTTTTTTCTTTTTAAACCTTAAACCAATCCATCACGTTTATAAAAGTCCTGTACCTGCAGACCTGGAGCTTCAGCTCAGGTGGGGTGTGGGGGAGGATGTGAGGCGGTCTATTGTTGTCTGCAGTGAACCGTTCAGGTGATTTTAATGGGAAACGACGTGCGATGTCCCCCACAGTAACAGTCCCACTCAGTGGAAAATGTCCAACCTCTACCGGGAAGACACCCGGGGGCCCCGTCCAAACAATGAGGTAGTCTGGGTCAGGTGTAGACAGGGTGGTGGGTGGAAGCGGGTGACTCTTCAGGCCTAAGTGTGTTAGTGTGCTGTGGGTGATAGTGTTCACTTACAAAGAAGAAGAAGAAGAGAACAGGAAGATAATACTGCTTGATTTAGAGTCAATGCGTTGGTGCGTGCTGCTCCCTTGTGGTCGAACAGAAACACTGCGTGGTTTAGTGAGTGAGTGTGTGTGTGTGTGTGTGACTCTCAGCAGCACCGCATGCGGGGCGGGGGCAGCTCCGGCAGCACTTCGGGTTCGGGCTGCAGGGACAGGACACTGTTGGAGAACTCCCTGCTGGGAGCTTCCAGCGGCATCTGAGGGATCAGAAACAGAAGTCACAAGGGCGGCTCCGTTTGACGAACGGCACGGAAAAGAAGCAGCAGACAAAACCGTTTAACATACAGGATGTGTTGTTTTTTTTTTTTGGATGGCCCTCCTTTCACCAGGAGGCGTAAAAGCTCATTTACAAAACCCGAAACTAAAAACAAAAAAGGTGCGACGTGTGTATGTTACATCTGACCTCATGTTTGTTCTGTTTCAGCTCATTTTTAAACTTTCAGGAAACTCGAGAACAGAGGAACCTTAACATTTCATTACCAGTTATGATTTATTAAGCAAAGAATGCTGATTTGACCCAAAGAGATGTTTTTAAATATTCTAATAATGAAGGAGTTTAAACTCTTGCAGGTTTTGTTATCGAGTAAGAAAATAAAAACACAAAAGCAAAGCAGATTACCGTATTTCCCAGACTATAAGATGCATTAAGAGAAACAAAACAGTCCAGTCTTTTTGGAGGATACTGCACCGACGTAAGCGTCAAGTATAAACGCCTCCACTGCTCGCCGTGTGCGACTTTAACTGAGCCTTAATGCTGCAGCGGTGCAGCTTTATATTTTACCAAAGTCGTACTGAATATTTATAAATATTTATAAAACAAAAAACACCCACCTTACTGACAATATCATCCACGAGCTTCAGGAAGATCTCGTCCACGTTAAAGTTATCCTTGGCACTGGACTCACAGAAACGCATTCCACTTATGCGAGAGGCGAACTGTGGAAGCAAAACAAGACATTAGGCTCCCCGTAAAACAAAAAACAACGAGAGTCAGTGTCAGCTTTAATAAACGTGTTTGTTTATGAAAGTCCAAACTGACGACAGTTCATCTGAGAGGAAAAGCTGGTTTTATTTTTAGTTTTTAGCGGCTGTTTGTGTCGGACTCACCCTCTCTCCTTGCTGTCTGGAGATGATTCGATCAGCCTCACAGTCCAGCTTGTTCCCAACCAGCAGGAGCTCGGCTTCCTCTGAGGCGTACTTTACCCAACAGAGAGCAGAGCCAAAATCAGCAATTACCTATATATATATATATATATATATCTCCATCCATCTTCTTCCTCTTATCCGGGGTTGTGTCGCAGGGGCAGCAGCCTAAGCAGGGAGACCCAGACTTCCCTCTCCCCAGCCACTTGGGCCAGCTCCTCCGGGGGAATCCCAAGGCGTTCCCAGGCCAGCCGAGAAACATAGTCCCTCCAGCGTGTCCTGGGTCTTCCTCTGGGCCTCCTCCCGGTGGGACGTCACCAGGGAGGCGTCCAGGAGGCATCCTAACCAGATGCCCGAGCCACCTCAGCTGGCTCCCAAAGCTCGTGACCATAGATGAGGGTAGGAACGTAGATCGACCGGTAAATATATAAATATATATATATATATATATATATATATATATAAAAAAATAATGGAACGGAGCACTTTGATTTAACAAAAAGTCGGGGGGGAGGGGCCGGAACCTGACCCGGCGTGTCGTGGTGTTCGTTACCTTGTCGACCATTTTCATCCACTTGGGAAGGTCTTCGAAGGTCTCCTGTTTCGTGATGTCGTAGACGAGCACTATTCCCTTGGCTCCTCTGTAGTAGGCTGACGTGATGCTGTTAAACCTCTCCTGACCAGCCGTGTCCCTGGAGGAAAACAACAACAACCATTTCATCAAACCGAACAGGACGTCACCGCTCAGAAAGCTGAATGAATCAGAAATGATGGATTAACTGATTGGTTAAAGATATATTAATCGGTTCGTGATTACATTTAAAGGGGAAATCAAGCAAGAAAAGACCCTTTTTATTTAAAATTTGTTCAACTCTTGATGTCAGTTAGTTATACTGGTGACAAAAGTTTTTTTTCCCCCCACTATACACACCTATCAGCCATAACATTATGACCATCCTCATAATTTTCCATCAAAATTATTCCAGACATGGTGTTAGATCTGTAAAGAGGGACTGAACCGGTCCAGCTCATCCCACAGAAGCTGGACCCGATTAATATCTGTGAAATTAATCTGTCAGGTCAGATTTAACATTTGTGCTCCTTCCCTTGTCGATTAATGATGCCGTTTCCCCTGAATCACTTCGTTATTGTCTGATATTTAAAAGCAAAGTTGGAAGAGAAAACTTAGATTCGAAGAGTTTTGCTCCAAAAATCAAACATTTGATCAAAACTTAAAACTGACAGCATCGTTACAGTTACTCATCTGGTTTAGGTTTTGCAGAACTCGTGATCATCTGAGTCTGAATTAGAAGCGTGACAGGAAGTTGGAGTTGGTGTTACTGTACCTTCGGCCCCTGCAGTGAGTCAGGCGTGCGAGCAGAAGGGCGGACAGAGACAGCAGCACAATGGAGGGTTAGGGAAGGCCGGGCGCAGCTGTGGTGGCGCTCGATGACAACATGCCAGCGTGAGAACGCGCGCACGGAGACGACGGCCATCCACGCCGGACGGCTCGAGGGGCGGCGGTGGGGAAAGGGGTGATGTGGCGACAGGAGGGGTGTTAGCCAGCGGGACAAATGAGCGGGTGAGACAAGCGATGGGAGTTTTAGCCAAGCCCGGTCACACAAAAACAAAACACAAACACATTTTAGACCCTTTCAGGTTTCCTGCGCTTTATTTTACACTCTAAGCTACGTCCACACACGTTGGAATGTTCCACCTAGAGCGCAGCGACGCGGGGCGTGTACGCCGCTTTCACAGCTCCTTCTGAGGCGGGTCAGCCCAGCGTCAGGATACCGGGGAGATCGCAACGTCTTTAAGGTCATTCAGTGGACAACAAGCAGCAGTTTGAGAGGAAACAGACAACACTGCAAGACCAACGACACAAAACTTCACTCTGATAAAACAATAAAGTCGTATCGTTATTTTCACCTCTGCTTGGTTTTACGGCTGCAGAAGATTCAAAACTTGTTACAGAATTTGTGTCAAACTCAGCTTCACAAGGAGGCCAAATTTAAAAGCTTGGTCCTCGCCAAGAGTCAATCTAAATCAATATTTATTAAAAAAAAAACAATTTTAGACATAATATGTCAAATCATTCATACAGAAATATCAAATACCTTTTCCCAGCTACATATTATACAGAATTTAGAAGAAACTGACTTTAATGAACAAAGAAAAATAGATCAAAGTTTAAAAAACATATCATTAACGTTCATTTCTTGTTATTTTTTGCTCCATTAAAGCAGCTAAACAGCAGTCAACAAAGAATTGATCATACAGCTATGAATATTTAACTTTGAAACTAGAAGAAAATACAGAAAAATACATGAATACGTTAAAGCGGGCTCGCTGTTACGCTACAATATTGTTTCTTGGCTGCAACTTTATCAACGAGAGTTTGATCAATTCGTCCCATTTGGTGTTTTCTGTTCGAAAATCAAGGATTATTAAAAAAAACACAAAACTTATTTTTATTGGCTTTAAAGTTACTGTCACAGGAAGACTTCAAACAAGCAAAACGAGAAGCAGATAGAACGTTACCAAAGGGGACACGCAGTAAAACTAAGCAAAAAACGAAGTTACTGTCTGCTGCGTCACGTCGAATGTTAGCGGGACTCGTCGCTGCCGTCCGCAGGTTGATGGGACAAACAAATAAAAACAAACTTTTTTAGCTTCTGACACGAAAGACAGCAGCAGCAGAGACTTGTGACCCCAAATAATCGTTGGTTGGATTGTACAAACGTCACTAACAAGCCAAAAAACACAGAATACAACGACTTCCTTATGAACTGTTACAGAGTTTGACGTCTGATTTGATGTTTGAGGACCCACAGCGGGAAAATAAAGGAGCTGCACTCCTGCCCGGTTACTCACCATATCTGCAGTCGGATCTTCTTCTCCCGCAGCTCCACCGTCTTGATTTTGAAGTCAACTCCTGTGAAAGGAATCACAACAAACATGTAAATACAGGCAAACACCACCATTCGCTGCGGGCCGCTGTGACCTTACGGGATGTTTTTGTTTGGCAGGCTGGATTTCCAACCAAATGTTAGTTAAATTAAACGCGGCTACAAAGTATTTCAGCTTCAGCAGCTGGAAGCTCTGTTTTAAAGGGAGTCGTACTTGATTATAAGCGTTTCAGAATGTAAGAAAACAAGCCTGGAGTTGTTATCCTGCGTCTCCATCTGAGACGTCTGATTAAAGGACGATAATATCAGTGACACATAGCTGTGTGGCAGGGATGACAGGGCACAAATGGAGCTCTAGGAAAGCAGCTGCCTGTGTGTGTGTGTGTGTGCGTGTGGCTATTTTAGGACTGGACACTATGGTTGGCTGCTGCTTGGACTGTTTACCAACTCCAACTAGAGGTTTAATCACTTAGTGAAAACATCAAACTTGCTTTAACGTAAACAGCTTAAAAACCATAAAAGTGGCCCCTTAAATGGACATTAAATTCATTCAAATAGTGTCACTTACTGAGGTGCCCAGAGAGACCCATGTAGTTTTATTTAAATGTTATTTTAAACCTTATTAATACACCTACCTGGACCTGCTTTAAAAGCAAATTTCCCAAGCATAAATCCAAGTCATTTATGTGCAGAAAAGTGGAAGAAAATGCATCATAATGTGTCTAATAGAAGTAGATAACAGGTAATAATTAAACTTTTTAAAAGTCTGACACACAGAAAACAGCATCCATCCCATTCGTAGGTTTACGCTGCTTCATCCAGGAAATAGACTGACCCCGTTTACGGAGGGAATTTACATTCGAGTCAAAAAAAGTAGACAAAAATAAATAATAATAATAAAAAAAACCTCCTCACCTACTGTCGACTTGCATGCTTCGCAGAAAGTGTCGTCCGTGAATCTCTCCATAAGGCTGGTTTTCCCAACTCCACGGGAGCCAATGATTATAATCTGGAGTTTGAAGTCAGCGGGTCTGGGAGGCATCTTCCTGCGGCGGGACTGAGCTCCCAGAGCCGGGGACGAGTTCGAGGAGCCCCCGGTGGCCCTCCGCGGAATGTCATATCTCGGATCCATCAGTCACTCCGCATTTGTGAACGCGAAAACAACATATAAAACACACCCAAAACCGGCAGAAAACAGAAACAACCAACCGCTATTAACTTGTTTCTGCGTCTACGAAGTTTGGGAAAGTTTGCGACTCGCCGACAGTTGTTGTTGTTCAGCCATTAGAGACCCTCTGCGCCGTGACGTCACTTCCGTTTCCGATCCCCACTCCTCCTTTTTCAGTTGATAAAACCGAAAAAAAGACCCACGAAATTATCAAACACGTTTCATTGAAGGGTGGAAAAACGCTAAAACTCGTTGCAGGAGGAATAAAACAAGCAGCAGCCTCCTAGGTGCTCCGTTTTGCCGAATTAATTGTAATTATATTTTTTATTTTTTTAACCAAACCCATTCTTTTTGTGTGTGAATGTTTTCGTCTACGCCTACAGGTTGTGAAAAGTAAAATTTTAATTTTATAATTAAAAGAGAAAACGATTTTTTTGGGGGGGGGGAAATCAACGGAAGGGTGAGGAGGTTTGTCCTCCGCGGCACCCGTAGGCTGCGACATCGAGTGACGTCACGCTGCTGGCGAAGAGGAGAGTTCCTGTTAATCCAAACACCAACGGACGGAGAAGCCCTCGCAGCCGCTTCATCGGCAATAAATCGTCCCAAACACGGCAGATAATCGTCGGCATGGCCGCCCAGAAGATAAACGAGGCGCACGAACACATCGCCAAAGCGGAAAAATGGTGAGAAACAAAGAAAATGGAGGCGTTTTTTTTTTGTTTTTATTATTATGGCGGAGGGGAGCAGCTGTAAGGCCACTAACTGTGGCATCTTTACCAGAAACAATCTCTGATCATAGGTTCAGTTAATTAATGCCGATTTGTAATCCCTTCTTTATTGTGTGTCTGCAGCCTAAAAACAAGCCTGACGAAGTGGAAACCTGATTTTGACAGCGCTGCTTCAGAATACGCCAAAGCAGGTAGCTCAGGTGGAATCTGCTGTCTGTCCCTTAAAATGCTGCCTCACTGCTCCCACCCACTTCTGTTTCTGCTCTGCAGCTGTGTGCTTTAAGAACGCCAAGCAGTACGAGCAGGCGAAGGACGCCTACCTGAAGGAGGCCGAGTACCACACAGAGAACAAGACGTATCCTGTCATCCATGAGTTGCAACCTTCAGTCAGGAGGGGAAGACCCCCACACCGGTCCGGAACCGTCCCCGACGTCGTTAGATTGTGCTTCCCAGGAGCCTCACTGCGTCCTGACGTCTCAAAGTGGTCTCGATCAGCAGCTCTGCGGGTTCTCCGACAAGCCGTCAGAATGTTTCATCTGGATTCCCCCCCCGACCTCACACCCAACCATCACAGCGTCCTGCGCAGTCTTTGTCGTAAATTAAAAAAACGACAAGACGTCCCACGCCAAAATATACACGTCTAAATCAGATGAGCAGCGTCTGAAAGTCTGAAGAGAAACCGTGAACCATCCAGCTGCTGATCTAGACCACTTCATAGGATTTCAGTGAGCTCTGGTTCTGCCCCTCGAGCAGCAGAGATCCCGTCTGATCGGTCGGCGCTCAGACTGCCCGACGGCGGACGACTCTCAGCTACCGCCGCACCACATTTCAGCCCGGCGTCTGGCCAAGCTCGCCGAGGGTTCGGCCAGACGTGGGTTAGCTGTTAGGCGAGCTCGTGTCAGGTTGAGTGGAGATGGCGGCGAACCCAACGCGCAGACTCATCTTAAATCTAGAAATAAAATAACGGCTGACAAGGCAGCAGGATTAAACTAAACCTAAGGAACAAAGGCAAACACGAGGAGAACAAGACAGTTTAGGTTTAGGCAAACATGACAACGAACGGAGGAAATGAGCGGGTTTTAAAAGCAGAGGGTCATTAGGCGAAGTGGGCACAGGTGGAGATGGGCATGGCAGGTAAACGAGCGCTGATTGAGGACAGGTGGATAATGATGTGAAAATAAGACACAAAGAACAAAAACTGAACAAAACAAGGACAATAACAACCTTGTTTTGGAGGTTTTTGTTGTTTATGATGTTTAGATTAATAAATGGACACATCTACAACAAGAACAAAATTAAACAAAGACGTAGTTTGTCGTTCCTCTGCTCACTTTCTGCATCACGTTACGGTTTCCTTAACTCGCCCTTCAGGCTTTTCCACGCCGCAAAGTGAGTATCTTCTTTTATAAAGCCGATTTTTCTTTCCACCAGCTCCTCACTGGTCTCTAACGCTCCTCCTCCTCCTCCTCCTCCCCAGGGCCATCGAACAGGCAGGGATGATGATGAAGGTGAGGCACCGCGAGCACTCGGCGGCGAGCGCTCAACGGCGAGCGCGGCTGTGACACGTCTCCTGTTTCCCGTCTTTCAACAGGAGCAGAAGAAGATGCCGGAGGCCATCCAGTACATAGAGAAAGCCTGCATGATGTACATGGAGAACGGGACTCCTGACACCGCCGCCATGGCTCTGGACCGGGCGGGAAAGTAAAAAAAAAAAACATTCATAATAATTTATTTGACCAACTGAGGAACATTTTGTTTATTTTTACATTCATAGTTAATTTTTACTGTCTTTATTTATGGAAAAATGCAGTTTCTACTCGAGCAGGACGCTTAATCGACTTTTATTTAGTGGAAAACCTTAAAAATAACCAGAAATATTCATATATTTAATTTTATTTATAAACAGCAGCTGACAGACATGAACAGGAAACCTTTCAGACGTCAGTCAGTTTAGAAAATTTATTGTGGAAATTGAAAACCTGATGAGCAAGTTGGGTTTTAACTAATTATCATTATTGTTATTAGTGCCAAATTAAACTAAAAGCAGTTTTTTGTTTTTTTTCTCCTACTTTAAAGTTGATCCTTTAAATATTCCTGCATTTTATGTCGTTTACTGAAATAGTTGTTATAATTTAGTTAAGTTTTTTGTCTGCAAATCAAAACAAGGTGATGGAACGTATACCAGACGCAGCTTTTTTGCTTCATAATTTATGCTAATTTTAACGAGTAAATCTGTAGACGAAGACGTTTTTCCTCCTCAGGCTGATCGAGCCGTTAAACCTGGAGAAAGCCGTCGATCTGTACCAGAAGGCGGCAGGCGTGTTCGAGGTGAGACTCTGCCGGAGCTGAAACTATTCTGCGTTTTTTTCCCCCTCCTGCTGTGCAGCGGCTCACGCGTCTGTCGTTTGTTTTCTGCAGAACGAGGACCGCCTGCGTCAGGCCGTGGAGCTGCTGGGCAAGGCCTCCAGACTCCTGGTCCGGTTAAAAAGGTAAAAAAAAAAAAAACGAACTCATTCGTCGGCCTGTTTGACGGGTTGTAAAAGCGTCTCGTCTCTCGGAGCAGGCTGGACGAGGCCGCCGTCGCCCTGCAGAAGGAGAAGAACATGTACAAAGAGATCGAGAACTTTCCCATGTGCTTCAAGGTGGGTCGGCTTGTTTAGCGCCTTCATTTAAAAAAGAAAAAAACAGTTTATCATCAAAGGAGACTGACTTTGATTCTCTTCACTCTTCCAAAGTGAAGTTTTAGTTTCTGTAGAGAGTTTAAAGGCTTCAGTGATAATTAATAACCTGACAGAACGTGCAGCACTTTCCTGTCATCCTTTAAAGTGGTTTTAATTAGCAGTTTTTCAGGCTTTCGTTTTGACTTTTCTGTCCAGTTCAGCACAACTGTCTCCTAGTTTGTTTGTTAAATCTGTTACTTTTGAAGCTTTTATCACATAAAGGTGAATAAACCTGAAAAGATGAGCCAAACAAGATGTTTATTTCAGAGCCGTCCAGTCCACGATCAGCTCATGCATCGATCGGGTTCATCTTCCTTCTTTGTCCTCCACTTGTTCACTTTCTTACTTTTTAAACACACCACCCTCAATTTGCCAAAACTCAAAAAAAACAAAAAAAAACCCTTTGGAAAGCCTGAAACTGTTGATTGAGACCACCTTAATGTCAATTTATTTGTATAGCACATAAAAACAACTGATGTTAAAAATGAAATACGAATAAATAAAACAAGAAAAAGCACATTTGAAAGTAAAATAAAAACGAATAAACTCCACAGCTGTCGTAAAACTCAAATAAAAGAAAAATCTAACGCCAAAGAGTAAAAATGAGACTTAAGCAGAGATTTAAAAGTCTCGACAGTCTCACCTCTGAGTTTTATCCTGAGACATAGAAGAGAAGCTGGTTGGTCGATGTGAAGCAGATCGCAGAGATACGATGGGGCCAAACCTTTTAAAGATTCAAAGATTTAAAATCAATCCTGGAACTAACAGGAAACCAGAACCGGAGATTCTGGCTCCTTCTGAAGCAGGTTGGGGTTTAAAGTGTTCTGATCCTCTGAAACGAGGCGGACCTGTTGCTTACTGACGGCTCGCTCTCCTCCCTCAGAAAACGACGGCCCAGGTGCTGGTCCACCTGCACAGAGGCGACTACGTGGCGGCTGACAAGTGTGTCCGGGAAAGTTACAGGTAGGAGCGCTCCGAGCGCCGCACACACACCCCCGTCGCCCTCTTTTGTTCGTTTTCTTACCTGCACGGGTCGTGCCGGCTGCGTGACGTGTCGCTCTCACTCCTCCTCAAGCCTGCCCGGGTACAGCGGGAGCGAGGACTGCGTTGCCATGGAGACGCTGCTGCAGGGCTACGACGAGCAGGACGAGGACCAGGTGTACCGCGTGTGCAACTCGCCTCTGCTGAAGTACATGGACAACGACGTGAGTGCCACAAAACGAGTCGGGACGAGCTCGCGTGGCAGCCATCTTTAATTGGATTAACTCTAGATTGTAGGAGACTAGTGATTACTTCCTGAAAGTTTGGTTCGAACCCGTCCAGGCGGGTCAGGATACGTCGGTGACACGTCCACCACAGCTGACTCGGGCTGCAGAACAAGTCAGAATTAATATTTACATAAAAATGAGTCCATAAAGACACCATCTGATGATCCCGGTAACTAATCCACCTTTTAAATGAGAGTTTCCTAACATTTAATTTCCTTTTAATATCGACCTTTTGCTTGCCTCCCTTTGTGTAATGGCCATTGTGAAGCTTTGGGATTCCTTTTTTACACAAAGAGCTGGAATTCCTGAATAAATTACTCCAGACCAATAAAAATCCACTTTTCAAACAACAAAACCAACTAGTTCCAGGCGATAAATCACCGAATCACAACAAACTAGGAATCATTTTGAAGCTTACAAATAATAACCAGATATGGAAAAAGTTCCTCACTGCGGCTCATTTTGCAGAAGGTGTCACAGATACATATTAGGTTTTTGAACGTTTTGTTGTAAAGTTTGCAGCCGGGTTTAAAGACTGTTTTTACCAGTTTTATGCGTTAAATCCACCTTTTTTCGTCATCTTTTTGGTATCGACTTCAGGAGTTATTTCAAATTAAAACCAGCCTTCTCCTTTAAACAAAGATCTGTGAGCTCCGGGTGACTCTTAGCTCAATATCTGTGAAATACACTCGGATGCAGCCATTTCTGTGGCGGCCATCTTGAATCGGATCGACTCCAAACGTTTTTCAGCTGTAGGTGAACATCACACTCGCCCATTAATCAAGTTAAAGTAAAAAAATAGCTATTATTATAGTTTAAAATGGTTGTTGAAGCTGTTCTTCTCGTTTTATATATGTGTTTATAGTTCAGTTGATGTCCTGATAAGTCTGTAGCTAAAAAAGTTGAACATTTCTTTCACCCATCGTCGCCTCCCAGTACGCCAAGCTGGCCATCTCCCTGAGAGTGCCGGGCGGAGGGAAGAAGAAGAAGGCAGCCGCTGCTCCACAGGGTGGCGCCAGTGGGGCGCCGGCCGCCGCCAACGAGGAGGAGGACGAGTACGAAGGCGGGCTGTGTTAGCCCTCGAGTTTAACCCCCGTTTCGTCTCAGAAAATGAAACAAAACGACCCGACAGTCCCGGAAAAGTCCTCGGCCTGTTTTAGCTCCTCGTCGTCTGTGAAGCTGTACATTCTGCTGTTTAATGTTTGTGATACTCTATAGTCCAACGCAATGTGTCCGCTGACTCCACTGATGTTCATTTGTACAGATAATTTATTCAGTATTCACAGCTGAAGCAATATGCAGCCATGATGGAAACGCATGTTTAACAAGAATAAAATGGTTCAACGAAAACAAATCTTATTCTGTGGATGGAGTTTGTTCTGTCCACTTCGTGCTTCCTTCAAATAAAATACAATCCTGGGTTTTTTTGTCTTAATTTCCACTTTTTAAAGTTTTAAATCTGAGCATCTTATAAATAAAAACAGGACCTCGGAGGTTTGATGGATCTGTTGATTTACAGCTAAACTGTTCTGGATGAGAGCTGAAATCTGCTGAAAATGAGCTAAAACCAAAACAAAACATCAACACCGGAGCTAAAAGCTACAATAAGAAAAACAGCTAAATGCTAAAGTTGGCAGAACAATAGTTAAAAGCTAAAATAAGAAAGAGGAGCTAAAAACACATTAGCAAAACTAACTAAAAGTTAAAAAATATAAAAACTGTAGCTGAAGGTTAAGTTTCAAATTAAAGCTGAAATTAGCAAAACTAGTAAAATTAAAATAAACAGTTACTAAAATGAGCAAAACTGTAGCTAAAAGCTAAAACTAGCCAAACCACAGCTAAAAGTAAAATTAGCAAAGTAGCAGCCTAAACATAAAAACAACAAAACTGCAGCGGATGATTAAATTGAGCATACATTAGCTAAAAGCTGAAAAATACTTCAGGTAAAAGCTGAAATTAGTAAGACTGTAGTAAAGTTAACATAAGAAACAGTAGCTAAAAGCTAAATGCAGCTAACAGGTGCAAAAACTTAAATTAACAAAACCATATCTAAAAGCTGAAATTAGCAAAAACAACTAAAAGTAAAATTAGCAAAATAGTAGCTGAAACGTAAAAACAACAAAACTACAGCTGAAGGTTAAAATTAACAACACTAACTAAAAGCCTAAATAGCAAAACAACAAATAAAAGCTGAACTTAGCAACAGTAGCTAAAATTAACAAAGCAGCAGCTAAAAGCTGAAATTGCAAAACTTTCAGATGAGAGCTAAAATGAGCAAGACCATAGCTGGAAGCTAAATGGAGCGCAAGAAGACAAAGTTTTGTTTGTTTTTGAAGAACCGAAGGGATCCTGACGTGTTTCTGTGGAGGAAAAGGTTTATAAATAAAGTTAAATAAACTAAAATACAAACACCAATCAATGAGGGAACCTAAACCTATAATTCCAGGTTTTCCTCTCAGACAGATTCCGTTCTAAAGGCTCGCGTCAGTAAACATTTCCGTCTTGTTCTGCGTTCTTTTTCCATCTCAGCTCTGACAGACGTGGAACGAGCTCCGAGCTTCCTGAGGCCCATTTCTCTCCGACGGGGCTGATGCTCCTCCCCGCGAGGAGAGATTCACGTGTTCATTCGAATGACTCTGGACCGACGTGCCGACGTTTCAGACCACCGGAACGTCTTCAAAGCTCTCCTCCAAGGAGCCAGATGTTCCTCAGCCTCTCGATCATCAGTTCTCGATGATTTCTGATGGTTTTTTTTCAACTTTGGCTGCTTTTTCACCCATTTTCAGTCCAGCCCTTCAACCTAATCTGACCACGAGGATTAAATAAGTTGTTTCAGAATCTGAAAGTCGTGTTTTTAGGAAACAAATCCGCTCAGACCATCAATCTTCAGCCATCTTTAGAAATCACCTTCTTGGTGCTAAAATGCTTCATCTGTCGAACTGCAAAGAAACGGCAACAAGTTGACCAACCGGATCAACGAGAGGCGATGAGTTTTCATCTCACAGTTCCTTAGACGAATTTATCTAAACCTGCGTAACTCTGATGTAAAAACTTCCAAACCTAAAAGAAGGATAAACGTCTTAAAATGTGAGCTGGACCCAAACAGCCGAAACCTTTCAAGACATTTTTATTTTCCCGCCTCTTAACCTCCGCGACGTCACATGGCTTTAATAGACAGGCACAATTTCACATTTCATTCCTCTGTGACCTGTTCCCTTATGTACACGTACTGAAAATTACTCATGGCAATAATGAAGGTTTTTTTTTTTTTTTCTTTTTTCACTCATGCTAAAATGTCCTCTAATGCATAGTTTGGACCAAAGGGCTTGTTTTGTCTCAGCCCTTCGTGACGAGGAAGCGTTTTCCTTTTCTTCTGGATGCAAAAACTGTGGGAGTCACAGCTTTTAGATTTTATTTTCGTCAACGTTTAAAAACAGCGAGGTCTGGTGAGTCGTCGTCGTCTACCCCCGATGCAAACCGTGACGATGCAGAAACTCCTGCAGGTGATTGAGTGGACGTGTTTGATTGGCAATATTCTCTGCAAAGAAAAACAAAAATAAAAGCCAACAACCATGTGCGGTAAACAGACTTGACTCGAGTCCAACCCGGACGGTATATTTCATGCCTTTTAGATACCTTTTCTACAACCTGACGCTCTTTTAGATCCATCACAGCCTACATATATGGCGACACATAATGAATATCGATGAAAACAGCTCTTCCTGAGAAAGATGTGTAATTCAGAACAGTTCTTCTCAACAAAATAAGGCAAGACAGTCTGATAATGTTCTCCACTTTTTTTTTTTTGATTTTAGCGCCCCTGACATTTAGAAAAAAAGGTTTATTGGTCGTAAATAGCCTCCCTTGATTTGGGAAAAACCTCGCAGGAACCTCAGTATTGCACCGCTCCCTCCAAACGAAGGTTCCAGTTTTGGGGGCGGGGGTAGTTTTTGGAGATTGTGCTTGTCTGGTCACCGCTGTGCACAGAAACGCCAGTGGGAAGCCCTTAAACTGTGACGCCGCAGCCGCGACCTGCCGTCCGGCGTGTTCGAGGCAGGTACAAAAAGGTCCCCCCCCCCTCCCCTAATGTTTGAGGAAAGCAGCTGCAAATTTGTGCTCAATTGTTGCTAACAAGACTGTTCCTGTTGTTGCTTTTCATGGAGAACCAGTGAAAAGTACCGTTTTTTTATTCGTCGAGGTGTTCCCGAGCGCGGAGGACGAAGCCGATCCTCAGTCACCCCCCCACCCCCCTCCGCCTCACTCCTCACTGAGTTTTCTCCCGGGTCCACTTGATCATGGTCTCTGGCGAGCGGTAGAGGAAGATGAGCTTGGCGTACATGTCCTCCTCCAGGTCCAGCTCCCCGGTCTCTCGGACCAGGAAGATGTCGGTGCAGAGCTTGAGGATGCGGTCCACGTTGGGCAGCTCCTCGAACATGATGGTGTGGGAGATGCCGCTGAAGAACTCGCGCACGAACTTCCCGATCACCAGGACGACGGAGGCGTACAGACCCATGATACTAGAGGGGAAGGAGGAGAGAGATGATGAGTTTGCAGTCAATTTAGATTTTGGTGATTTCTGGCATCATCCATCAGTGAAACGGTTGGAACAAGAAATGTAAATTAAAACGGAATGAGAAGATCTGCACGTCTCCTAACCCCATATTTTATTCATCATGGAACACAGTAATGTGGAGCATCTCCTTCCTCTAACATCAACCAGGACCCGAGGACAGCAGCTGCTGGAGGTTTTAGAGGGAACGTTGTCCCGTTCCAGCTGCTCAGCAGTCCTGCGTCTCTGCCGGATGTTTCGTTCGATGACGCTCCTGATGTTTTCAGCCGGTGAGAGAACCTGGACTGCAGGCGGGTCGGTTCAGCACCCGGACTCCCCTGCTGCACAGTAATGGGCGCAGGATGAGGTTTAGCATCGTCCTGCTGAAATATCCAAGACGCTACCTGGACGGGAGCAGACGTTCTAAAACCTGTAGATACGTTTCTACATTGATGGAGCCCATGTATATGCACTAATGCACCCCCATGCTGGTTTTGACCTGTGTGCTGATATCAGGCTGGATGGTTTGGACCCGTCTGACCTCAGATCAGTTCTCCTCTGTGGTCCAGAGAAGACGGCAGTGTTTCTGGATGGTGTTCACATCTGGCTTCTTCTCTGCCTGATAGAGCTTTAAGCAGCATCTGTGGACGGCACGGTGAGCTGTGTTTACAGACGATGATCTGTGGAACTGTTCCCCATGTCCAGAACCAGAACCTGGTTTTAAAGCAGCGGCCCCTGAGGGGCCTGACTTTCAGGCTGACTTTCAGCCATTTGACCTTTGACCTCTGATATTTCTCCAGTTTCTTGGAATCTTTTGACGAGATTATGAACTCTAGATGATGGGGCATTGAGGAACTTTACTCTGAACCTGTTTTGCTGCTTTTAGATGCAGTTTTTCACAGACAGCTGAACCTCCGCCCGTCTTTACTTCGGACAGATTCAGCCTCTAAAACGCTCTTTTTTTTTTACACCCACTCCTCTCACTGACCTGTTCCCGTTTAACACAATCAGCTGTAAAACGCTCCTCCAGCTGCTTCCTATTCGTACCACTTAGTGTTACAGGTTTCTGTCGTCCCGTCTTTTTTAAAATATGTTCCGCTGTGAATAAAATCTGGGTTTATGCACATTTCACACGGCGTCAGTCGGCACGCACCCGTATCCAGCCAGGAAGCCCAGACTGGGCGGGCTGACTTGGTCGCTGAAGATGTAGATCTGCAGGCCGACGTTCTTCTGGTCGGTTTTGTCGCTGGGGATTTGCAACGGGCCGGGCTTCGTCTGGTTGACGATCCACCACTCCTGGACCTGATCCGAGGAATTATCGCCCCGCATCAACTGCAGGGTTATGTTGAACATCGGCTCGCCTGGGGAGGCGGTAGAAGTAATCATTAAGTGAAAAATGCGGACAGACCTTTGTTTTATGTGGTTCTGATGACAAAGAAAAAGAAAAGAATTACCGAGTTGCTCCACAGGAGTGGCGTCCGAGTCACTGGGGGCTCGAATATATCGAGGGATGAATTCTTCTATGGTCCTGCAGAGGAAATCGTGAGACGTCATGCATGTACGACTCTCAGCTACTTCCACAGATCAATATGTGTAAAGCCGACTGAGTTAGAGCCATTTCTGTGTCGGCTAACGCTACACAGACCAGGGGGAAACACTCATGCAGCGTTTGATGTTTTTAGATCCATGCTGACGAAGAGCAAACCAAAAGGTGAGCAGATGGGTTTTTTACTCACACGTTCGAGTGGCCCTCTGTCTTGTTCAGAAGCGCTATCAGCTGCCGTTTGGTTTCCGAGCTCAGCTTCTTCACGTTTTTTCCGTACGCCATTTCAGCCTTGGCTCCGAGACTGAGATTCCTGAACACAGTAAAACAAAAAAAAAGTTCATAGATCTGAAGACTGCAGATGAAGATGACGGAAACCTCATCGCGGCTGTCAGACTGAATTACGACAGTTTAACCTCTCCTTTTCAGTCGAGTTTTGTATTTTTGTTGCTTCTGTCCTGTTTTCCTGGAAGAAAAATGACAGAAAACGGCCAAATCCAAAGATTTAAAGGGAAATAAAATTCAGAAAGTGATTCTTCTGCAGAACACAACCTTAAGGATGAAAATAATCGGAGATAAGATGACGAGGGAGATATTTTTAGTCACATTTGTCGGCCCGTACCTTTGCACGGACCAGGACACCGTAATGGGGAATTCCTCGTCGGAGTCCAACATTTTGATCAGGTTTTCTCTGCTGGGGGGGCTGATGGTCCACAGAGAGTTGGAGCTGCCTTTCAGGTCTGCGATGATCAGATCCTCTGGGAAGTAGGTCTCCAGCCACTCCACGGCTATCTGTAGGAGGCGCAAAAATCAAAACGAAGCCATTAAATCTTCTGTTTAAACACAAAAAAATGTGTAAAAGCCTGAAGCGGCGTCTTACGTTCGTGCTGGAATCGTCAGCCGTCACGAATCCTTTCTGGAACTCCAGGAATTGCTCGCTGGTCAGGTTTTGAAGCTGTTTTTGCTGAGCGCTCATGGTGAAGATGGGCTGTGAAAAGAAAACTCAGAGTCGGACTTCCGGTTTGGGTCATGAAGGAGTAGGCAGCGAGTGTGAGGAGCTCTGACCCAACTTGTAACTTATGTGACCAAATCTTATACCTTTACCACAGAATTGTTGTACCTTGTGCGCGTTACCATGTTGGGCGACTTTGGCCGGTTAATGGCTACCTCTAAGCAAAAACAAACCTCCTCGATAACCACGCGGAACACCATTGCTAGCAAGCTAGCCACTATGGCCTCCGAC
>NC_051449.1:4731768-4735819 GCF_001649575.2 Kryptolebias marmoratus | reverse complement strand
ATATATATACTGTATATGTATATGTGTGTATATGTATATAATTGATGATGTCTAATTGTTGAATTGTTGACATGTAATTCCCCCATAGTCTGTCTTTTTATTTTTATTTATTTATTTATTTATATTTTTTTTTTGATGTATGTGGGTGGGTGGGGTTCGGTTGTTAAAAGAAAAAGTAAATTCAAGTTACTGTATTTGTATGTACCTTGCTTTGTACTTTCTTGAATAAAAAATATATATTAAAAAAGAAAAAAGAAAACTCAGAGTCAAAGAAGCCGTTTCATGTAATGTCTGCGAAGTAGGGGGGAAAATCCCGGGCGTCGCCGCGTCCTCACCTGGAAGCCGGCCAGCGTGATTTTCACCGACACGTCCAGCGGAGCGTTGACGACGCCGGCCACAGATTTAACGAGGGACATGAAGAGCAGCGGGAACCAGACGATGCAGATGAGCAGAACCACGATCATTCCTCCCATCCCGTACTTCACCACCTTCTTCTTCTTCTGGCCTCGCGGCTGAGGGTATCTCTGCAGGCAGACGGCAGCAGCAGGTCGGCTGTCATACAGCTGTTATAACAGCTGAACACAGAAAGGCCTGAAAGAGCTGAAACTATTCCTGTAAATTCATTCAAATGCAGAAATAAAACAGCCTGAATGACAGCTGAAGAAGCTGAAACTAAAGCAGAATACAAGGTGGAAGAAGCAAAACATCAGCTAAAAGTAACAAAATGCTACCTTAAAAAAACAAATAGCTAAAAGAAACTAAAGGTTAGACAAAAGCTAGATAAAGAAAGTAATTATGAGCCGAAATCTGCAAAAAGCTACCTAAATGTAGCAAAACAAAACACTAACTAGAGGAAACAAAATAGCTAAAAGCTAAATTTAGCAAAAGGCTAATTAAAAGTTGACAGCAGCAAAATGCTACCTAAATGTAGCAGAACATTAACTAAAAGAACTAAACAGCTACAAGCTAAAATGAGCAAAAGACTAGCTAAAAGCTAAATTAGGAAAAGTGTAGCTGAAAGTAGTAAAAGGACTGAAAGAAGGTAAACGTAGCAAATGGCTAGGCAAAAACTAAAAGAATACGGTAGCTAAAAGTAGCAGGACTAATGAAGACTGAAAACACTTTTTTATTTTGTCCCGTGAGACGATAAACACCTTCTCCGACTCTCTCCAGCATTTGAGGATGAAAATGTGGGCGTAAATGTCCTCCACGCAGATCCAGCTGGACAGAGACAGCGAGGTGTCGGTCCAAACCCAGTCCATCACGGCTCGCAGCTCCGTCAGGAAAGGAACCAGGCGGAAACTGAAATTAAAAAACAAAACAAACAAAAAAAAAACACCTTTCAGCTCAAATCTGCCCGAAACGCAGAAAGAATCAGGACTTTGTTCAACAAATCCGTTCAAACAAGCATCCAACAGCCTTCCTTCAAATAATAAAACTAAAGTTTGGAGTTTTCCTGATATTCCAGGATCCACAAAACTGGAATTATGGAGAAACCTCAGTTCAACTTTAAAACCTCTATTCCACACATTAAATATAAAATTTACCAATAAAGCATGTTGATTTGCTTTAACGTAAAAGAGGAAATTAAGTGCAAAAAAAACAAAAAAATCTTTTTGTAATTTATTTCAGATAAATCTGAATAATCTGGAGGATTTGTATATTTTTATTAGTTAAATCTCCACACTTAAAGGTTTTATTCCAGCCTTTGTTTTTAATTTTAATAATCACTTTACTGTCTGCAGTTTAAATCAGCCAGATGTTAAACGCAAAAAGATATTTAGCTTTTATATTTTCTTATAAATATCACAATAAAATAAAGTTCAGTGTAAAGTCAGCGCTCTTAAACTTTATAACAGAAAACTGAAAATTCCTTTTGAAAAAGATAAATTTAGGGCTAAAATTATACGTTATTTTATCCGTTTTAGGTCTGAAGCTTATGCAGATCAGAGCCTACGGCAGTCAGATTATAATACCTGCAAATTAAATACTTTTATTTTTTATTTTATGTTTTTCTTTGGAGTTTAACTTGAGGGTGGAACAGAACAAAACCTAAGAGAAGCAAAACAAATAACGACACCTACAGTGAACACAGAATCAACAATTAAAGAAAATATTTGATGCTTTTCTGAGAGCAGACGTCCTAATCGTGCTCAGGGATGGGAAACGGTTTTGTCCAGAAACCTTCGGCGCCCGACTCACCCTTGAAACAGAAAGAGGTTAACGTAATTGTAGCTCTTGGTGAGGAAGTTGCCCAGAACGCGGGTGGGATAACCGCAGCGGATCTGATACGCCGACAGCCCGAAGTAGATGCACTTAACGAAATACCACATCTGAGCCACGAAGTTCTCGCTGAAACGCCTGCAGGAGGAGGAGGAGCACAGTTTTTACTTCTCGTTACAGTATTACCTTCTTCATCATCAGAAGAAACGGGTCTGACAGCTCATCTAACCGTTGGTCACATTTTATCTGACAAATCTAAGAAAAAGAGTCGAGACGACTAATAAAGACTTATAAATATGACTAATAAAGACTAATTAAAAACAACTAAAAAGATGACAAAGAAAGACTAATAAAAACTGATTAAGACAAAAAAAAATAAAGACGACTAGAAAGACTAATTAAGACAACTAATAAAAATGAGTAAGAAAGATTGTTTAAAAAAACAAAGATATGACGAGGAAAGAATAATACAGACAACTGATAAAGACTCAGAAAAGATGATTAAAAAACTGATTAGGACTAAAAGAAATAACTAAGAAAGACGACTAGAAAGACTCATAACGACTAATTAAGGCTGATATAAATGAGTAATAAAGACGACTGATAAAGTCTAACAAAAACTGATAAAAACAACTAAAAAATACAACTTATAAAGACTAATAAAGATTAATAAAGACGACTGATAAAGACTGATAATAAAGATGACTAAAAAATACTAATAAAGTTGACGTAGAAAGACTCAAAGATTAATAAAGACTCAAAGAAGACTAATAAAGAACCGATTAAGACAAACAATTATTAAAGACGACTAGAAAGACTCATAACGACTAATTAAGACTGATATAGACAACTAATAAAGACTAATAAAGATGATTAATAAAGACAAACTGTTTTTAACTCAGTGCCATCTCAGAGCCTGAAGATCACAGACGTCCAACATTTCGTCTTTTCCTTTCAGCACAGAGACGTAGCTACAGACCAGCTAAAAGCTAACAGTAACACAACAAGAACCAAACAGCTGAAGGAGAAAAGTTGCAAAATGTTAGCTAAAATGGGCAAAAGACCAGCTGAAAGTAGCTAAAGGCTAAAAGTAACAGAAGTAGCTTTAAGGACGAAGTTGATGAAATCTTCTAAATCGAGATGTTCCCGGTTTTAATCTACAAACACGTCAGTCCAGATCTGCTCAGCGGGACAAAAGACAAAGTCCTCACTTATCCGTGACGCCCGGCAGGATGAAGAACATCCAGAAGTGGATCCCAAACACCAGGATGACCTGGAAGATGACTTTTCCCATGACCGTCTTTCTGAGGTAGAGGGCCCGGTCCACCACCATGGTGCCGAACTGGATCAGAACCATGACCAGGAAGGGCCCCGGCACCTGATCCTCCGACAGCGAGGAAGTGATGTCTGCCGTCGAGTGTTTCTAAACAGACAAGAAAACAAAAAGGCGCACCTCGAGGTTAGCTTCGCTCTGCGTCTCAGGCGGAAGCTGCGAATCATTTCTACGTTTTTTTGACGCCTACGCCAAACGCCCAGAATCCGAACACGATGATGATGAAGTCAACGGTGTCGGCGAGGAACATCAACACGTAGACGTCCGTGACGGCGCTGTACTCCGGGTGGATCAGGTTGTAGAAGAACTGCTTCATGGGGAGGTAGAGCTCCAAAAACCTACGACACAAAAAAACACATTTTTATCCATGTTTTCTCTCAGCACATCCGGTTCCACTGCTCAGGTCTGCAGCGTGAACCGTGGTTTGCCTCTTTCACACGGGCTCTAATTCAGAAGTCCGGCTCTACTCCGCTCTACTCGGCTCGGCTCGATAAA
>NC_051449.1:4690666-4731441 GCF_001649575.2 Kryptolebias marmoratus | reverse complement strand
GGAGATCTCAGGCTTTACAGCGCCTTCAGCTGGGGGACAGACGGCATAAACGCTGCAGGGTAAGCTAACGCTGTTGTTTATATTCCTACCTTCGCTCTTTATGCTTGCATCTGGCCACACCCACGACCAATGAGTGAACAGGAGCTAAGCTTGCGCCGCCCACGAAGCAGGGCCGGCCCGGCTGGCCCGATTTCGAAGCAGGGACCAAAGAAGCAGGGCCGAGTAGAGTGGAGCCGGGACCTTTAGGGTCCGTGTGAAAGGGGCATTTGTAAGGTAGTAAAATCAAACTAAATGCCATTAGACGGAAAACCACAAAAATAAATAAATAAATAAAAACTGGGGTTGACTTATTGTTCTAGGCCTAACATCTCAGAAACCACTCGTTCCATCGTGATTACATTTAGGAGAATAACAAGCTTTGATCGTCTGTTGCAGCACTTACAAAAATGACACTGAACGGCCTGACGGGAATGCTGTAATTAAAGGTCTAAACTTAGATCCATAAAAGGTTTTTAGCTGGATATGATGTGCCTCTTACATCATTCGGCCAGATTACTTGCTGAGCGCACCCCTGTTTTTGTTTCAGTGCGGCCTCTTATGGAACAACGAGGCTTTTCGCCGCATCGTACCGCTTTATGACGAAAGCTTTCGCCTTGAGGAGCAGCTCCCTCAGCTTCTCCACCACCATCTCCTTGTGGGTCTTCTGGTGCACGCTGGCCAGGCTGCCGTCCTTGCGGCTGCTGGTGCGGGAAGCGGTGCTTCCTGCGGAAAGTGTTTACATTTTGAGCTGGAAATGATCCGAGACGAGACGAGACACACAAACACGGCTGCGGTGGAAAGAGCGCGAGCAGCTAAGAACCAGGTCAGATCAGCTCGGAGATTAAAAATGGAGGAGTTTTCACCTCTTTTGGATCTTGTGGACGAGAGGCGGGAGCGGTGGGAGATGTGCGAGCCCCCGCTGGAGCTCTTGCGGCGCTGGTAGGTCTGCGTCTGCGGGTACTGGACCTGAACCTGCCCCGGGTCCACAGAAGCCCCAAAGTTTATGGACCTCAGCGAGCGGACGGAGCCTCTCCCCTCGCTCATCAGAGACGAGGCCGACTCGGACTCCCTCTCGCTGTCCTCCCTGTCCTTTCCCTCGTCCTCAGACTCACTCGGAGGAGCGGCCTCCTTCTTCTCTTTGGGGTCATCCTCGTCCCACAGGCCGTGACACTGCGAACAAAAACAACTCGCTGATTTTTGCTTTTCTTTTGTGGAATAAATAAAAACTTTCTTCCTTTAACCCAGTGAAGGAAAACTGTAATAACTGCTCCTCTCAGACTCTGAATTAACCTGTAAAATCTGCTTTTTCCCTGCCCCCCTTTTTAAACCTATTTCTTTCTTTTAATCAGGAAATTAAATGCGAATGAAATATTAACGTATGACAGGTTTCAAACTTCCAACACTTTGTTTAGAAAACACACGGGCAGTTTTTACATCAGTCGGACAAAACCTCACGACAGTAAAGGTTTTTGACTTACATTAGGCTGCACACCTGTGTGGTTCGTTATGTTTTTGACTAATTAGTGACAACAGCAAAGATCTGTGTTTATTGCCTTTTATTTTATTGCTTTTTTTCATTTAATAAAGTTTGTTGACAACAAAGTACCGCCAATGGTACAGGTACACATTTCCACGCTACTCGGATGTGAAGCTGGAGCACAGACATGGTTTTCGCAAAGAGGTCACCTGTGACCTTTGACCTTGAAATCAATAGGTATCATTCTAGACTCATGAGGTGTCCAGCTGTGCAGTTTGACACTTCCACGTGACACGGTTGCAGGGTTAGAGCATAGACAGGGTTTCACAAAGGGGTCATCTGTGACCTTGACCTTTGACCCTTTGACCTTGAAATCGATAGGGATCATCCTTGACCCATGAGGTGTCCAGCTGTGCAGTTTCACCTTTCTACGTAAAACGGTTATGAATTTAGAGCCGGTCTTGGGACAAGCGTGTAAAAATAAATAATTTTTTATAGGTTTATTAAATGTGAGTGTATCTATTAAAACAAGCCTGGAGCTACAATAAAAAGTAATTACACCCTAAACTGGAGGGCGAGGTGGACATCAGATGTTAGCGGGTGCTTTTCGACCACGGTACAAAGACGTATTGTGTGTATTTTTGTGATTGTGCTCACCTTCAGGATGGACCTGTGGAAGAAAAGAGCCAGCAACTGGACCAGGTCGTAGTGCACATAACCGTCCTTTTTCTCCACGCCAATAATGTTGGGCGGGTGATACGGTTTGTTCTTGTCGATCTTGTTCTGGTTGAAGGGGAAGAAGCCAAATTGGAAGAAGTACTTGACGACGATGGTGGCCTGGAAGGACGGGGGAGAAAAAAGGATTTGTGTTGTCACTGACTGGGCTGTACAGTTTTCAAATATGCATTTTTTTATAAAAACGCCATCCTACGTATAGCTACGTACCTCGGTGTAGATGATGGCCGTCATCCAGTAGCGCTTACTGGGCCGCGGCACGGACAGCATGGCCCAGAGGAAGATGGTGATGGGAAGAACCAGCGTGGCGCAGGAGGCGGACACCATGTGGTTGATGATGATGACCAGATAACAAACGAACTCCGAGTGGGCCACCAGCATGTTGTAGAGGGCGTAGCAAAACTGCAGGATCAGGGGCTGGCTTTGGTAGAAGTTATCGGACTGCTCCAGCTCCTCATCGTAGAACATCCTGAGCAGAAAGGTGGAGAAACCGGTGTTCAGATGAAACCACAGACGTGCGGATGGAGGCTGACGCCGTGCAGCTTCTGGCGGTTTTGTTTGGACGGATTTGCGGAGTTTGGACTTACTTGTTGAGCAGCAGCTCGCTGGCGGTCAGCTCGGTGGTCATGGAGGGCAGCATGATGTCGGACCTGCTGTCCGAGCGGCTGTCGGACGTCATGATCATGTGCCTCTTCCTGTCGGTGTCGCTGTCGTCGTCGCTGACTTCCAGGCGGTCGAAGCTGACCGCCTTGCTGTAGCTGGGGGGCACCTCGGCGTCGGACATCTTGGAAGCGTCCGTGTCGGGAGTGTAGACCAGACCGGCCTGTCCTTCCGTCTGCATGAAGTCCTGCTGCTCTCCTCCGTCGTCGCTCTCGGTGATGAAGTCATTCTCAGCAGCAGAGGGGGCAGATTCTCCCTCCTCCAGCCTTGAAGATGGGCCTTCATCTGGGCTCAGGGGCTCACTGAAAGTCTCCTCTCTTACCTCCTCTCCTTGCAGTCCCTCCTCACCCTCTTCCCCCTGAGACCCCTCCTCCTCCTGCTCCTCCTCCTCTTCCTCCCTGGGTTCTCCATCACTCCATTGCTTTCCCCCGGCCTCCTGACTCTCCTCGAAATGCTGGGACTCCAGCTGCTGCTTGTCTTCTCCTTGGTCCCGCTCGTCCTCCACCTCTTCGATGGTGTCTGTGGTGCCCTGCCTGGAGTAGAGTACGACGCACTGCGTTGTTTCGCTGAAGAAGAGCAGAGAATAACCCCGGAATTATCTTCAAACGCTTCCAACAAAACAGACTGACCGACAAAAGTAACGAGACAGGCCTGGAACTGAATTTGGATTACAGAGGAGCAGCTAGAACCCGCCTCCCTGTCCCCCCGCAGACACGACGTCTGGACACCCATCGGGTTTCCTGGACCTTGTTGTGACCGAGCTGCTGTTGCCACGGTGACAGGAACCGTACGGAGCTGAACAACGGACGACTCTTGGATGCCGACCTACAGAGGCCAGGTTTCAAACTGCTCTGAAAGGCTGCTTTTTTGGGACAAATTTCCATCTGATAGCACTCACCACTGAAGAGGGAATTACAAATAAATTACCAGTAATAATCTCAAAATTTACATCTGAACGGGTTTCCAGGAACAGTCTGGTGTCCAGTCCTGGTCCTGGAGGGCCACCGTCCTGCATGTTTTAATTGTTTCTCTGCTCTGACTCGCCTGGTTTGAATGACTGAGTGAATCTGCAGGACTTGAAGATCCGCTGAAGAGCAGAGAAACACCTAAAACCTGCAGGATGGTGGCGCTCCAGGACCAGAAGCGGACCACCACGGATTCAGAGCAAGTTTGAGTGATTGAAACTCGTGAAAATCTTATTTCTGTACGAAAAAAAGTGTGATAAACAGTAAATAATCCACTTCAAGAGCGCCTTCTTAACCCTTCCAGGTTCTGCAAAACGCTTTATAATGTTCCTGGCATGCACATCTCATACAGCGCTTTTTTTATTTTATATTTTTACACACCATGCACGTTGGGGATCGAACCCCCAACGCTTTGGTTGGAGGACAGCCTTCCAAATATGGCGATTATTTTATATTATTTAGATTATTTCCTCCTGAACGTGTGTTAGGGACGCAGAAAAGGTCCAGCAATGACTCGATGAGCAACAGTTGATGTGAGAGGAAGACGGGTGGACATGGGATGGAGAGGACAGGCACCTGGACACGAAGCTGCTGCCGCTGTCCACAGACGAGCTGGACATGTCCATGCTGTACATCTTCCTCAGCTTGGGCCTGGCGCGCTCGCTGGTTTTGGGAACGTTCTCGGGCATCAGGTCCATGTCCTCCAGGGTGGACTGGCGGGAGAACAGCGTGGTGGCCTCGGTGCAGACGCTGACCGAGCGGCGGGAGGGACGAGATGGGACAGACAGTGTTTAATGTCACCTTAATGTCTCACTGCGAGACATTAAGGGGAAAAAATGTGAATGAAACAGAAAGGAAACTCGTCAGGGGAGGAAAAATGGTGAACGATGAAATGATTTCTCACAAAAAATGAACGAAATGTGTCAAATAGGTACTTGTTTGTAAAGATTATGACTTTAAACATAAATTATGTGTATTTTATTGAACCTTAACCTAATTTTATTCAACATAGGTGTTTCAAAACCCACAGCTTCTGCAGCTGGATGTGAATAAATAAAGAAGCGAAGCAGGAAGAGAGTAAAAAAATAGCCTCATCGGATACAAAACAATAAAAAAATTAAAAACAATAAAATAATTATCCGTTTGAAAAACACTGCTGGCACTTATTTAATAATTTTAACTGAGTAAGATTTTAAAATTAGTATTTACAACTTCGTTTTAAAGCTTTTGATTGTATCGACTTTTTATTTTGTTCCATTTTTTTGATTTCCTGTAAGACGGAGACACATCTAGAGTCCGACTCGTTGGGCAGAAACTGTTTTTTTAATCCAGTTCTTCATCGTGTGGAAACAGACGTAGCTGCTGAAATTAAATTAAATTAAAAACTTTTTAATTTAACGGCTAATTTAGGAAATGTGCTGATAATTGCTCAGTCAGGATGCCGTCCTAAAACAACGATCCAAATAAAGATTATGTATTGGTGCAAGGTTATATAAGAACTGTGCAGATAATTTTAACCGTTTCCTCCTCTGTGAATTTCTTTTTAAATTATTATTATTTTCTTTAACAGTCAAGTAAAAGCAGCAGCAGAAATGTACGGATCTTTACCACAATACATCATCAATTCGACTCGTTTCTTGAAGGTTTGTCGCGCCGATGACCTGCGTTTACCTGGACATGCTGTCTCTGGAGGCCGTGGAGTCCTGGCTCTCGATCCGGTACCCGCCTCGTCTCTTCCGGACCTTCGTGGAGCCCGACGCCGACTCGTCGTCGCTCAGCTGATCCATGCTGGCCTGCCTGGAGATGTTCAGCCTCATGGCCTTCTGGTAGTAGACGTGGATGCTCTCTCTGGACGGCACGTTGCCCTGGACGGGGGGGAGAGGACTCATGTTCACGACGTTCGTGTCTGTCACGTAAACCCCTCATTAAAAGACCCCGCCTACCTTCTTGACCTCTCGCGTCAGCATGCAGCGCTCGATCCGGAGCACCGTGGAGATGTCGATGTACTCCCTGCACATGTCGTTCATCCAGTTGGTGAAGCTCTCCACCGTCGTCTGGAAGAGCACCCAGGTGAACTTTATGATGTTGAACACCCGCTTGATGATGTTGTCTGCAGCACAAACAAATACACGACTTCAAAATCACAAAAAAAAAAGAATAAAAAAGTGGGACAACGAAGAAATGACGACCATAATCAGTGATTTTAGCGATCCAGGGTTCCTTCTCGAGTGTCCGGACGGCGACGACAGAAATTAACAGTTACAAAATGTTGTGTAAAATGAGGAGAAACCCACCTGGACCTGCAGACTTTTTGTTCTCCTCTCCCTTTTCTTGCCCGTCGGACAGATCTCCCACCTCTATCGCCACATGACCCGCTGAAAAACAAAGGAATCAAAATAAAAAATGAAAAGAACTGAAAGTCAGGACAAGAATGTGGCATTTCTGCCACAGTAATTAAAAAAAGAGGCTTGGAGGAGCTTTATTTAAACAAACGCTGCAAACGGAGTAACTTTATTTAAAGAAAAGCCTTTTATTCTGGGCTGAACGACTAAAATTCGCTCACCGTCTTTCTTGCTTTTTCTGCTTCTCACTCTCTTGGTGTACTTCTTCCAAAACTTGCGTTTGTCTTTGGCCCGGGCCTTCAGAGCAGCTTTAGGATCGGTGATCCAAGCCTGGTAGAAAAACTGCAAAAAGGAGGAAAAGAAGCTCAGTTTCAGTAAAACCACAAAAAAAGGTAAAGAAACCATCCTAATAGAGCTAGTTTAAAGAAAACCTCTGAATTATGCTCCATTTTGAGCATTTATTTTGCTTCCAACTACTGTGACAATAAATATGCAAAAGCTTTAAGCATCCAGTATCCAGAATTTAACTTTAATTTTAGTTTAAAACACATAATATTAGAATTATAGGTTGTGCAAAAACATTAATATTTACGTTTCTTTTCTTTTTTAAATGACAATTATGTTTGTAGTGTGCAAATTGGATTAATTATTTACTTTTCTTCCTTTTTTTAAAATTAAACAGTTCTAATAATGGGGAAAAAAACCCAATTTTAATCCTAAAACTTGACTTTAAAGGTTAGGAAATTGCCTTTTTTCCAGTGCAACACCACTTAATGCTGATTTTCAAGCAAGTTAAGGAACTTTGTCGTAGTCTTAAAAATTTTGTTCAAACGATACAAAAAAAGAAAATTAAAAAACAACCTGATAAAGACCTGTCTGAAGTGTCTGGATCTAGCAAGCAATTTCTCGAATTTGGTTGAATTTCCTTAAGTTTAAGGAAACTTAAATATTCAGGAATATTCTACCAGAAACTGAGTGAAAAACAGAGAAATTTAGATGTTTTTTTTCATCAGAAATTCATCCTGTAAGCAAGAAAAGCAGAGTTTAAATAATTAAATCTATTGATTTGCAATAAAAAGAGTTGCCAGGAACAAAAGTTTAGTATTTTGTGAAACCAGCTGTTTGGACAGAACTGAGCCCCAAATATGTCTAAGCTGACAATAATTTGTTGTATTTTATCGTATTTATTGTATAGTTTTGAGTTTTATTGTATCATATAATATTATCTTGTGTTGTATAGGATCGTAATAGTCAGTAAAATAAAATATTGTTTTACAAACGTCTCTTCAGGATATCATTTATATCAATATATATTTTATCATATTTTATTAACTTTGATGAAAACAGAATCGTTGTTTTAGTTATTTTTTTACTTTCATATCACCATTATTAATATAATGCCATGATATAATGACTGACGTGCTCATTCATCTGGAGATAAACTGTTTTGTTAGAGTTAAAACATTAAATAATGTGACTAAACGCCACAAACGTGACGATGCCTGCACTAAGGCAGAAAAACTCCTCTGAAGCAGCTTTAACATGCAGAGCTCACGTTAATACGCTGAAATAAGGTGGAACATGAGTTCAAGCTTGTGGTAAAGATAAATAAAATGCTAATTATGTTCACAAAGAGTTTCTAAACTTTATGCAAAAGAAGCTTTGGTTCGTGCAAAAACACAAAACAGTTCAGCACAGAAGCATTTTTTCAGCTCATATTTGATGCATTTGGGCCAAATTATTTTGCTTAGATGAAGAAAATGAAGATGAAATATGAGCTGCACACATTAGTTGCTTTTAGAGCCGATCACGCAGGAAAGCAAGCGGCGCCGGGTGAGTCGGGTGAGTACCTTTCCTGCCTTGGCTACATACTGCAGCACAGTTTTAGGAAGCCTAATGATAGACTTGGGCAAAGCCAGAACAGCGGAGACAAACTTTCCGATCGCTCGCTGAAGACGAGGGAGGAGAAGAAAGAGGGAGAAGGGTTAGCAGAGTGAGAGTTTAGTCTGAAACGGGAGGTTAACGGTGTTAGGAGAAGATTAATGAATCAAACATGTTGAATAAATGAGCTCGGCTGCAGGAGCTGAGGGAAAAATCCTAAACTTCTGATAAAAAAGTCATATTATACAATTAAAAACAGAAAAATGTAACATTAAACCACAAAAAAGAAGAGTAATGCATGTAAAATAAGTGGAGACATAAATCTGTTTTGACTCTCAGATCATGTGATCTGTGAAAATTCAACAAGATTGGTTTAAATTTTAAAGAAATGCGTTTCAGTCCGTCCTCGTCAGCACATGATGGAGTACCGACAGAGCAAAAACAAACCGGAGACGAAATTTACTTTTTATCTCTTTAAAAGTGAGATTGGAAAAATAAAAACAGTAAATTTAAAGCGAGGGCGAAGAACCCACCAGGTGCCAGAAGAATAAAAACAGGACAAAAAGAAATTAAAACTCTTCTCTCAGTTCAGGAAACCAAACGCGACGATGTGCAGCAGGAACCGTTCTGTCTTACATTAAGAAAAACAGGACATATCCTGCAGCTTCATTTTACTCTGGATGGACGCTGAGGGACTCTAAATAAAGTAGCACAGAAATAAAAACATTTTATAATTTAGATTTACTGAAATGTAAAGGAAGCTTGGAAACGGCGCCTGACAAACGGCCTCTCTTGCTCCAGGACGTGTGAAAGTTTTTGGTCCAGTTTCGTCTCCTTGACACGGCCGGGAGTTGCTGCAGGAGACTTGGAGAAGCGTCCATCAGTGGGTGGAGGACTGAGGACGTCCCTTAGAGACAGAGGAGCTGCAGGACACGGACGGGACGGCTCGGGGGTGTCCTCACACGGAACGACCGCAGCGTCACTTTTTCCTGTTCAAGTGCAAACGCAGATCGACGCCAGAGACTCGCGTGGTTCCGTTTGTCCAACTTCAAAGCAATGTCTCCAGCAGGACGAGCTGAAATCGTCCGTCCACACAGACCCGTGTGACCGCCCCCACTTCCACTTCGATCTCAGCGGATGTGACGAGTGCTGCTCCTCGAGGAAAACAAATGTAAACAGAGCGACTTTATTAACCTTCCATCGTTCAGAGCTGAAGCCGGAACGCCGGCCACTAGGGGGAGCTCGTGCTTCGTGCCGCTCAACTTCCAGGTTCCGGTCCAGTTTCTAGTTCTAACGCACGCTGATGGTGCTGCTTGTCTCCCAGGTGAAGACTGACCTCCTGGCCTCCATCAGGTCACCTGGACCAGAGAAAAGCTCGGCCTGTTTGTTTTCCCCACGCAGACGGTCCAACTTCAGGTTCCCTACCAGACGTCTGGGAGCTCTACGGTCCTGTGGAGCATCCTAGGACTGAGCTCTTCTGGACAGAGGACTCTGAGGTTGTCCCTTCCAATTCTGGAGCTGTGGTTGGGTCAGACGACGATCAGGGCTTTAGGGTTTGAACCTCGGCTCAGACGCCGCCTGGATGAACAAGCTCTGCATCGGATGATGGGGAACCAGGACATTCTGGTGAGACGTTCATGGATGAGGGCAGAAAACTTCTATATTTATTTAAATATATAAAAGGACAAATAAATAAATTGCTTGTAAGTTAGAATTTAACCACTGGGATGACATCAACGAGAGACATAAATGTTTGATTTTGACTTTAATGACACTTCAGTCAATATTTTTGAGGTTATTGATGTTGCTATTTGTAGACCTAAACACCAAGGTTGCTGCAGATCAGGGCATACGGTTTACAAAACTGAGAAAACAGGATTTTTATGGCACCGGTTTTTATTTCTGCACCTGGCCCTGGATGGGCTCCGTGTGACAGGAAACAGCCCGAGCTTCCCCATCCTGAAACCCCCCCCAAAAACCCAAAACGATCCACCTGAAACGCAGACTTCTTGGGCGGCTCCTCGTCTTTTTTCTCCTCCTCTTCTTCTTCCTCCTCACTGTCAGTTTCAAACAAATAATAGTCTCCACTTCTAACCACTGAGGGGGGAAAGAAGACGACAAACTCAAATCAGACTTTTATAAAAGCAGCAAAATAAGGATCAGAGAACGAACGCTTGATGAAACGAAGGAAGGATGAAAGACAAACCACTCACCCTTAAATTCTACGTAAATTATCTACATTTATCTACAGTTGTGTGATTAAGACACACTTAAAGGACGAGACAAAACACACATAAAACAGAGCACTTTGAAGGTGTTAGCGTGTTGGGATTTCAGCATGAAATGTCATCTTTAAGCTACTCAAAGTGACTCCTTTTCTACAGCAGCTGAGTGTCAGAAGCAATGGGATAGACAAGGCTGACTTTATGTCCTTGAACAGAACCGCAGTGGGCAGGAAATGAGGGAGGATGCTGGGAAATGGAGATGAAACATCAAATGACAAAGTGATAAAATAATTTGCAAAATGTCATGTGGGGGCGGGCGGACCGTGACATGAGACATGAGCTCGAACCAAACAGGCAGCGACTGAGACAACCCAGGGAAAAACCGGCTGGTTTTTCAATTTAAAAAGGTGCTTTTGTTTGTATTTTTTTTAGTTTTAATCATCATTTAATTGTTTTTCTTATGTTTCGTTTTAAAAAACCTGTGTGGTGGTCATGTCTGCAGGCAAAGAATGAGCAAACCTCTCTTCCTTTATTCCAGTACTGAGAATAAAGGCAGATTTGATTTCATGTCTTTGCTTGAAAATGTTGAACAACAGAGCGATTCTCCACTGCGGGCTTTTCAGGCGGGAAACTTTAAAACAACGGCGAGCTCAGACCTTCCAGCCGTTAAGTCATTTTCGTCGTCATTTCGTTGCGTCTATTTAAGGCCGAGCCCGCCCCGCTGGTTTCGTTAATGACACCGAACGTGAAGCGCCTCTTTACGCGATTAAACGCGAGGCCTTAAATAGAGACAGAAAAGGATTAAAGGCTGCAGGGGAGCAGGACTGCTTTCTGACGGTGCCTTCAGAGCCCAGCGGCAGTATGGGAATCCTCGGCGTTCTGGTCAAGGACAAAAGGGCCAATGAGAGTGGAGGAAGAGAAGGATTTGGGGGGTCAACCTACTGGAAGCATGGTCAACCCACGGCCTCCACCACTGCTTTTTTTTGGTCTTGGCTTTCGTTCGCTGTGCCCCTAAAATTTCACAAATACATCAATGCAACATTTCATAAAAATCTCTGCAAGTCATACTTCCAGCTCCTCTCAGACATTGTGACACAACATGAGCACGATTCACACGATTCGCAGTCACGTCCACTTAAACGAGCCTCCTTATGGCGGACTCGACGGCGGCCGGCGTTTCCGTACCGTCGTCATCCTCGTCGTCCTCGTTGGGCCGGCCGGCCGGCGGTCCGTCCACGGACTCCTGTGCCAGGCTCAGCATCTTCTCCTTGCCCCTCTTGAACTTTTGCTGCCTCACCTTAATGCGGTCCATCCTGATTAGATCAGAGAGATGATGAAGAGACGCAGAGGAGCATCACAAACTGCCGACAACAAAAAAGAAAAACCAACACGGCGGTGCTGCGGCGTGGAAAAGAGAGGATGTTATGTTACACCCGAGTGCTCATTAGTGAGGGTGAGTGGATATTATCAGGAGCTCATGAGCAACTCCTGAGGAAACTATAAGTGGTGGAAATACACTGCTTTTATGCGGGATGATATACTAAGAGCTGTCTTCCAGGAAACAATAAAGACGGATCCAGGAGATGCTTTTAAAACCACAATAATCATGTTTACTTAATTACGGAGTGAGTTAAACCTGATGAGGTTTGTCAAAAACACTGAAACGGATGGAGCTTACGGGCAGCAGGTCCAATAATCAAATGTCAAAACTCTGTTTTTATAAATGAAAGAACAGAAATAAGGGGGAAAAGCTAAGATACGGCGGGAGTTTAAGGTTTAAATCCCAGCCAAACAAATCAGAGTTTTAGCACCAAAAAGTCTGATCAACTGAAAAACTGAAGGGCGATGCATCTCTCAGGTCCTGTTCTGTTTTATTTCCATTTCTTAGAGACACAAGTTTTGTTTTTTTTTTAAACACGTCCCTCTTTTAACACCGTCACGGTTGGGTACAAGAACTGCACAGAAAATGAGAGAAAAAGCAGCCAAAGTACAAATAAAAGCCCGATTAAGACCCTTTTAAATAAGCACAAGGAAGCCCAGCTGCTTGGAAACAAAATTTAAATAAAATGCACAGATTTTACATGTTGTGCATTGCCAGAAGTAAAGAAAAACATGCTGTGAAGACTAAACCTTATCAAAAAGTCGGTGTTTATAGGTTAAAAACGACCATTTGGAGCCTTCTGAACAGATAAATTAAAGCTTCTCCCTCAAACAGATGTTGACATTTTAACAGACTTCAGCTCCAAAGAGCTGCGTGTTTGTCTGACGGCGTGGGACGAACTTTCTCTGAAGATACATGAATTCTTCTTTACATGCTTGGTGTGTGTGTGTGTGTGTGTGTGTGTGTGTGTGTGTGTGTGTGCGCACCCTGAGAGTAAAAGCTCTTAAACGGTTTAAGTTCATCACAAAGCATGGAGTCATACCTCCAGGACGGAGTTAAAACCTTTAAAGTGATGTTTTAACGTCAGCCCAGAGCGCGTCATCTGCAGAAATGTTTTAAAGCCGGGCGTGCCGAAACGAATCAAGTTCAAATTTAACGTGGTGTCAAATCGAGCGCCGTCAACACGCGGTAACCGCGGACAGGACAGAGGCGAGGAGTCTCACTGTCTCTTCAGCTGCTCCACAGATTTACTCTCCTCCTCCAGTCGAGCCTTCACCGCCTTCACGATGGTGGCCTGGAACAGCTCGGCTCCTCTGAAACACACAAACACTCTGGATTTCTTTTCTGGGAACAAAGAAAACTAAAAGCCTTCGCCATCAGAGCAGTTTCACAGGTTGGTCCGATTCGTTAAACTTAAAACAGAAAAAAGGTCCGGAGAATAAAAATAGAACTTCTGTTGCAGCTTCAGAAATCCTTGTAAATCTACAGCATCTAACTCGGGCAGAAAGAGTATCATGTTCAATTAAATGATGTCCGATGAAAGCTGTAAAACATCAAAGGTAAACGAATTAATTAAACAGACTTAAAAGAAGAGAAATATTTCAACATAAAAACGAGATAAAACACACTAAGATCTCAAACTGAGCTAAATTAGTCCACATATTAAGAGCAGCGACTGCAAAAACACAATCAGATCTACTTTTACAGGTTTAAACACATCTGGTTGTCGGATCTCATTGTTCTAAAATTAGGGGTCTCCCAAGTGGTGGACCATGGGCCAGATCTGGACCCAAATGAAGTCTCATCTGGGCCCAGATCGGTTGTTAAATTTCAGTAAAATTACTTAGAATAAAAGAACAAATCCATATCCCCCTGTATTTGCAGTAACTTATAGCTTTTCTACCCATTTTGGTCTTCCTGTTCTTTCGGCCCCTCCCTTCTTCAGGGGGCGCCACAGCGAGTGAACGATTTGGGATACGCTGGATGCCCTTCCTGCCGCAACCTGGGTTCGAACCCGCACCCCCCGGATTGTGAGACCACGGCGCTGACCACCGATCCACCGCAGCCCCCCCCTCAACCATTTACTGTAACTCATTTTAATCGGCGCAGTTTTCACACGCTTAACGGTAATTCAGCTTTTCCAGCTTTTACGCTAATGTCTGTCCCACAGAGAAAAATGGGCCTGAAAAAACAAGAAAACCAGCATGGCTATCACTAAAAGAGAATTTAAATTAAATATATATATATTTATTCTGGACCTTTGCTGGAGAAACATTTCTCTGTCCTTAATAAAGTCCTAAAATCCGTCCTGTGACGGACAGGAAGCCAGCGGATTGAGGCTAGCGCTGGTGTTACACGCTCTTCTTTCCTCCGAAGCTGCAAACAACAATTATTAATAAAAACAACCCCCCCATCCACCCGCCGGTGCCAGCCGAGTACCTGGAGGCGAGGATCTGTGAGGCCCTGATGTCTGCCACCACGTGGAGGAAGTAGTAGCTCATGAAGACGCGTCTCTGCAGCAGCAGGAAGGCGAAGCAGATGCTGTCCCAGATGATCCCCGCCTCGTCTTTGGGCAGCTCGCAGATTTCGCCGCCGCCTGACACACGAGCACATTTTTAAAACACATCTGTCTGTCGACTCGGTTCAGGGTTGTTGTTGTTTTCAGTCTTACATGTGAAGCAGATTTATAGGCCTTCAGGCTAACGGGGTAAATTTGCATATCCAGTCCCAGGTCGGGCTTTTTTAGAAAATTAAACTGTAAAACTACTAATGCAAAAAGGCTACGCTTCTAAAACAAACAGTAAAAACTAAACGCAATTTAAACAAATAAAAACAGGAGTCCAGATTAAACGAAGAGGAAGAGTTTGATCATTAAAGTTTGGTTTTGTTTAAGCCGCTCTTTCACCTGAGAATTAAAAAGTCTACTTTTTTTTATCACTGTTGGTAAACTACTCTGAATCCGAGGACCTTTAATGTTTGCAGCTCGCTGGTTTTACAGTCACCGTTAACCTCTCACTTCCGCCGGCTTTTAAGATCCTCTTACAGTCTACCTCTGCAGCGAGGCCTTTAGATCATTTAGGAACAAAAACAAATAAATATATTTCCTGTATTCTGCAGAGCTTCGGTTTCATTAGAGCTCGATCTAATATGTTCAGAGTGCGAGCCACTAATTATGGAAACATTAAATCATTTGGAAATTGTTAATTAAAAGATATATAATTAATTTCTCAGTGAGGACATTTTGAGCACACAGGCTGCAGGTGAAACTGACTGACTCTCTGAATAAAGCCCTTTTTGTACGGGGTTAGATTTACCTCGGGACCACATGCTGTTTGTAATAATTACGTTGATCGTCTGTGTGAATCGGCTATGTCAGGAATTTGTAAAGTAAAAACTCCCCCTCAAATTACCTACTATATTTTTTTGAACTCTGAGGTAATACTGCGATTTGGATCCAATACATAATTAGGCGCATTTTTTTTTCATTTCCTGGGCGCATTTTTATTTATTTATAGAGGCTGAATTGAAGCGCAGAGATAACCTTTTGTGTCCCCGGGGCCAGAAAAAGCCCATCGAGCCGTGGCGGTCGCCACGAAGAAGAAAAGGCTGAAGAGAAGGAGCAAAATCACTGCAAACGGTCGCTCTGTGCGGTACGAACAGTTTTCTTCTGTTTGGAGACAACTATACAGCAGGATAGCTGTGGCCGTAGCCTGAAAAGTAGTTTTAACATCAACTCACGTATACGCAGTGTGTTAACATCATATCCAGAAGATGTCGGTAAGTTTCAGCAAAAAAAAGCAGACGTTGGGGAATAATTCCTTTAATAAACGAGGTCCCGAGGCCTTTAGTTGACTCACCTTTACCCTTCTGGTCGGTGTCCACGTTGTAACCTTTGATGGTGCACGCCAGACTGAACAGCTGGATCAGCCAGCACTGCTTCTTCATCAGGGAGGTGATGTAGCCGCAGGCCAGGATCTGCGAACAGGACGCCGTCAGAAAACACAAAATACGAGCGAACGTCAGCAGGCACTTTGTGAACGTCCATTAATGCAAACCCCCTCAAAACATCATGAATTAAAGGGGTTCTTTGAAGGAATGCACATCAGTTTCAGACTAAAATCATCTCAAGTTGAGAAAAGAGCCTTTTCTGACGGCTAACGTTGATTTAGCTGTGGCGGCCATCTTGAACTGAGCGGCCTCCAAATGTCAGCCAGTTGTAGACGCACAGCTAAAAGTTAATTTCTAGGAGTTTCGTTTAAATCTGTGCAACAGTTTATGAGATATTTCGCTAACAGAAACAGAATTAACTCCACAGCTTTAAGCAAAGACGTCGTGCAGCGTGTTGGGGGTGGAGTCTCAGCTACTACCACGCCAGAATTTAGCTCAATATCTGTGAAAATGATAGATATTACAGCCATTTTATAGTCATTTTTCTGCCATCTGGAATTGGACTGACTCCAAACGTTAATCAGTTGAAGAGGTCGGTCCGTCAAATGATTAATTTCTGAAAGTTTCCTTAAAATATTTTCATGAAATCTCTTTTTCCTTTTTAGTGCTCCGAGTTCCTGTTATAAATTCAGCGAATGAACCGGTTTTAATAACTCTGCTCGGATACTCACGGACAAGATGTTCTTCATGGTGATCACGAAGATGTTGTAGGCGATCAGGAAGTCCCAGTAATGGAGGATCTTCTTGATCGGCTTCAGCAGCAGGTCGCCCCCGAAGAGCAGGAAGTAGAAGCAGGCCACGAGGTAGCCCATGCAGAAGACGCTGATCCGCGTGGTCCCCGTGATGAAGATGATGGTGAGGACGAACCAGAACAGGTAGCTGAACATGATGACCTTCAACATGTCCAGGTAGGATCTGAGGAGGAAGAGAGCGGGGGGAGGGTTACAGCTGGGGCTGGGATTAGGACAAAAAGTCAAAATAACTGCAAGTTATTCGAATTAAAAATGACTGTAAAAGGTGAGGTGTGGGGTCATTACAAGAGGAGGTGTGTGACCGCTACTATTTTGATCTTATTTTAATTTTCAAGCCTAAGACATGCAAGGGGAACTAATGTTTAGGCGTTGTTTCTACTCCGATTTGTTTTTGTGACGGACCAGACGGCAGCGTAGAGAATAAAACCTGACTGATGGCAGCAAACGGCACAGGAGCTTAACAATGTCTGGCTTCCACATGGAAACAGGTGTGGCACTTAGCAAGATGGCCGCCGCAATCCTCAGCTGGCCCTGTCGGCGGCCATGCTGGTGCATTTCTGACCGTTTCTGCGGTTTCACCCTCTTTCCAACAGCTCTAAAGATTAATGGAAATCTACCTGAAAATTCAAAACAGCTCTAGGAGAGAAAAATGAAAACCACAAATCTAGAAATTTTTAATGATAAAAAGGAACAAAAAAAGATAAAAGATAAAGTCTAAAAGGCTATGAGCTTTGATAAGGGACATAAAATACTGAGCACGCAGGTTTTTTTACATGAAGTCCTGATTTTAGTCTGATAAATGACAAGGATGTCATTTAGCCAGCAGCAATTCTAAAAAAACAATATCTTGTGATTCCATTTGCCACCCTATTTGTATGCTAGTTAATATATTTCTATATTTTTTTATGTTTTTGCACAATGTTGAAAGTCCAGGACGTCTCCACAGACCTCTAACCCAACTTGATTTAAAATTCGGAAACATCTCAAAATGGTTTTATCTGCAAACTGGACCTGGCTGATGCTCCACCCCTGGAGCCGCAGGTTTCATTATCAGCAAAAGCTGCGATAAATTTTTATTTTTTAGCCCTCCTTCCTGCCCTCCACCTTTGCCACCTGAAGAAATATTCTCTGACTCAGTCACTGCATTCAGCTGCTAATCAGAGAGGAGATGATTTACGTCAAAACCTTCTCGTTCCGTTTCGTTTGTGTTTGATCTCGTCACATTCAGAGCACGACTTCCTGTCAGGGAAGTCGGATCAATGAAAACCCGACGCTGTCACTCAGCTGCACCCCTCCGTGTTCTCCGCGTCCCGTTTTAGCACGTAGGAGGCCGTTAAAGCGCCGTGAGGAGCGAGGCGCTCATCAGCGCGAGGAGAACGGGACCGAACAGCCGCTCCGAGCAGGAAGCAGGATCCGATCGGACGGACGGCGGTGATGTGGGCCGGAACAGCTGAGTGAGTGTCCTTCTTCATCAGGGGGAGAAAATACCTTTTCCATACTTAAAAGCTATTTATTGAGTTAGAGTACAGGGCAAAAGCGTCTGAGTCTCAGAGTGATGGACAGAGTGTTTTCTGCGGATTATGGATTTCTCCCTCCCAGCCCGTATACGTAATTCGATCCTGGAGGGAAACGATGGAATAAGTGCAGAGCTGCCGTGGCACGGACAGACGGGCTGAGCAGCTTTTCCTCTGCCTACGAGAGCTTGTTGATGGACACAGAGTGCGTTAATAAAAGACTTGTCCACTTTGCGCATCAAAACAGTGGAATGCGAAGAGCACATAATCAATGACTGTGGACAGGTCAGGATGCTCTCGCCGTCGTTCTTAGTCGCTTTCTGCCTTTAAAAAAAACAAAAAACGAATCCTCCGTTTATCGTTTCTTATCTGCAAAGTCAGTATCAAGCTCTGGATCTGAAAATAGGACGGCAGGCAGAATTTTAAATGATGTACGCTTCGGATATTTAATAAGCCACTGACAGGAGGTGGAGTCTTCCGTCAGCCTTTCTTCTTACCGATATTTCGCCATAATAAAAGATCTGCTGAGTGCGTTTTTCCTCACCACCACCCTGCCGTGACCTCTGCCGGGCAGCTCATCTAGGTCGACAGTCTGCGGCTCTTCTGGTCTTCCATTATCGCCCGCCGCCAAATGAAGTGCTGGGGTTAACCCCGTATGTCCGTTTGTCTCATGAGCTAATTTTGATGAAACTCTCGGAGAGTCGTCGCTGGACACACGTCTACAACTAACCAACTTTTAGAGTCAGTTCAATTCAGGATGGCCGCCAGAGCTCATGGCTAAAACTCAGTCAATTTGACGGATATTGAGCTAAAATTTGGCGTGTTGGTAGCTGAGAGCGGGGGTGGAAATTAGCACCCACCACCGGCCAAATGCGGGTAAATATTTGAAGTGGCGGGTGAATTTGATCAACACACACGCCACTGTGGCGGGTTGGCAATTTGAACAGAAAAGGTGTTATTTGTCCTCTTGACATGTAGGAGGCAGTAATGTGCTCGAGTTGCTGCTGTTACGTGGAGCCGCGTTCCCCCATCAGATACGGTTCCCCCTGCGTCTCCGTGCCGCTTACGCGGCAAAAAGCGCGCGTTCATGTTCAACGCTCGTAACCGCCGCGCTGTGCTCGCGCTGCAAGGGAACTATGGAGACCGTGAAAGGTCAAACAACTTGTTATGGCGAACTTATCTATTAACAGAATTGTTGGGGCAAATATTTCTCATTAAAAAAACAAAAAAACAATTCTTTTAGGAATAAAATGTGCTAATAATATCATAATACAGAGGAATAAACACAGTTAAGGACTTGTTGGTAAATTATTTTTGTCCCGTGTTTTAGAGGGGGAACCGATTATTTCAGACGGCTGAAATATTTGGTTCCTCCTGGTAACTTTTGCAAAAAAAGAACAAATGTCTCCAAATCCACAGGACTTGTTGTCCATGATGAGAGGAATAAAAACAGTTAAAAGACTTGTTGATAAATTAACTGGTTGTTGTTGGAAAATTAGTTATCTAAATACCATTTCAGGCGGAGAAAACCCACGTAAAAATATTACAACAGTTCACTGCACACCGTTTGAAATAAAACCTGCTATAAATTGACATTGTCCTTTTTCATCACAAAGACAACCTTAAACCAAGCTCACACAGAGCTTCTATCAGTCGTCCAAAACTTCATTCCCTTCATTAAGAGTTTCAGCTGTAATCATTTCAGATGATTTTTCCTGTCAAACAGCTTTGAATAACACTGCACCACACTCCTTGACACCATTACTAATCACACTGATAAGATAAAATCAAACAAGACATGCAATATTGGAAAGTGCTTCTTTTTTAAAAAATGAATCCTACCTTATTTAAAGAGAAGCTCACTTCTGGCATGCAAAAAGGTCGATAACCACCTTGTTAAAGATCTGTTACCTACACCTGCTGTTAGCCAGTCCTTTCACTGAAACCAGGAAAACTTTGAATATCCTCGGGTCTATCTGCTCTCAACCTCTTCACTTCCAGTTTGTCCCCCAAAGACGAGTGAGAAATTAAATAATTCACCTCGTTTATCTTCATCTTTCTCGCCGTCGCACTTATCTCAGTCCACGATAAACCAATGAGGCACGTTATTGTACGTCCACCCTGATTGGCTGAAGCCTGAGCAGCAAACCGAGGGGGCGGGACAAGACAGCTGTCAATCATTCTGTACCAGGCAAGACAAAGGGCTGAACGGGGCTGTAAAAAGTTAGCCCTTTGGAAAGATTTGGGGATTTTCTCGGGACTGTTTGGGGCCAGTTTTGTTGTAAATTTCTTAAAATGTGATACAATATTTTTAATTTGTGCTTATTAGGTATTTTAACATTTATATTGTAAACACCAGGGAGGGCTTAGCCGTACTAACCCACTGATACCAGCCGTCCCTGTACATAAGTCTGGTTAAATGTCTGTTTTATTCCTCAGAAAGTCACGACGGTGGGTGGAACGGTGTTATTTGTAGCGTTTAATGAAACACGTTTCAGTCGCTCAGGAAAAAGGTAGAGATTACTTCTACACGCCACAGTGCTTTAAAACTTATTATTTGACTAATAAAATGGTTTCACGCAGCTTTAAATATCCGCTGACGCTACAAACCTTCAGCCGAATAGCTTCAGTAGCTCCAGTTGTTTGGAGCACATTACAGTTTGACTTTATTGTCGGCCTCTGATATCATTAGGCGTCAATTACACCGTCTACTTCACTTCCTCTCCATTTCAGCGTGTTTCCCTCTGCACTAATGGCGGCCCCAGCCAAGCAAAGGCACCAAAACGACTCCGCGACATCTCTTTAAAGCCGGTCTAATTAAAAAAAACAGCTCATTTCTCGCGTCGCAAATTGTTTCGAAACGCGACGGAATGCAGCGAGGCGTCGGCACGCCGTCAGGAACCTGCAGTGGATGAAGTCCGGCACGGGGTTGTGGACGCTGAAGGAGGCGGCGTCCAGGTCCCTGCAGATCTCCACGTTGTCGCCGGCCATGAGGCGCACCGCCGCCTTGTTTTCGTCGTCAAAGACCTGCCTCTGGAGGGAGGCGCAGAGCAGCAACATGAAGTCGTCTGGAAGGAGAGGGAACCAATCAGGCAGATTTATAACATCTCATTTATGCTCTTCTCAATACAGTTTAGTCATTATAGTTGTCTGCAAATATAAATTTTTAAACCCTCATCATGCACTTAGCATACATTTATTACTAGCTAATACCCCGAATTAGCATATAAAGCGTGTGAATAACTAATAAAATTGGATGTTAGAGTTAAAGCTGCAGTGAATCAGTCTATTATATGCAATCTAGTAACATGTTTGGCCAATCTAATGAACTCAAGTTGCCCTCGCTCATACCCTGATTAGGCAATAATAGCTAAAGGCTAAAGGCCTAGCGTTCCTGGAAGGAATGCATATCGCCCGCCGCCTTTAAAGGATGGAGTTGACATTTCTCTGGAACGAATTAGTGCTGCGTTGTGAACGACCGTCAGCTACTACCACACCAAACGTCAGCTCAACGCCTGTTAAAATTACTGACACACCGCAGGCTAATGTTTATTAGCCGTGGCGGCCATCTTGAACTGGACGGACTCCAGAAGTTAATCGCTTAGACGTTCGGGCGAGTTTCCGAGAGATCCGTTGAAACTCGTTCAGTGGTTTATGAGACACTTTGCAAACAGGCAAACAGGGTTTCAAGCAAAGATGCTGCAGTCAGTGTATGTGTTGAGTACAACGCTCAGCTACTACCACACAAAACTTTAGCTCAATATCTGTACTGGTCTAAATGTGAATGGAGGAAAAAGGCTACTAATGTATAAATTCATCAGTAATAATAAGTTTAAAAAGTTTTAGGCAATATAGGGATTACAATGAACATTATTAGTGCTTTTTCTTTAAGAATCAACCCAAATCCTTCACAACAGATGGTGCATATTCTTATTTTATCCCTAAACTGGTTTCCTGCTCCACTAATGAACTCACAGATGAGGAAATACGGATTGGGCTTCGATAAGAAATCGGGGACGTAGAGCCACTTGATCACGTTGGAGTCTGTGGAGGAGCCTGGAAACCTCCAGGGATAGTCTGAAATAAAAAAACATCCTCATGAGACGTGCAGACAAACAGCATTAAAATGTCAGCTTTGTTTCTGGAGCACTGTTAGAGACGGGGGGGAGGGGTGGGCCCGAGAGCCTCGGCTTGGTAACAAGTGAAAAGCAGTGGCCGAAGCAGAATCCGGCCTGTTCAAACGCACAAACCTTTACAGGGGGCGGGCGGGATCCCGATGCAGACAAAGTACTGGAACGTCAGCATGCACGCCAGGAAGCAGCAGTACTTTGACCAGATCTCAGCGATGGCCTTCCTCCGACGTCTGTACATGACGACGATCAAGGCGAGGCCGTGGAGCATGGCGTAGAAGTCCATCCGCTGCCCGATGACGTTCACCACCAGCAGCAGGCACGTCTGCGAGACACACAGGCGGCAGACGTCATGACCGAACCCCCTGAAACACAACACTGACGCCGTTACACGTTCTACCTCAAGCCCAAACTTGTAGAAGAAGTAGTTGACGAAGTATTTGACGAAGCAGATGATGCCGATGTCCAGGTGCTGGCGAGTGATGTCGTGGAAGATAATTCTGGCCGCTGGAGGCGACAGTTTGTTCCTCAGCCTGAAGTACTCCTGGTGGCGGTAAACGGTCACCTCGAAGGCCAAAAGAGCCAGCATCAGGAGGTTGTTCTGCACACAGAGTCAGGGAGCAAACATTTAAATCACACAATTACAGCGCCTATGAAGAGCGTTCAACCCCTTGGGTGTTTTACGCTTTTATTGCTGTTAAAATGACTTTCCTAATTCCACTCAGAGATAAGGTTATTGAAAAGCATGAGTCAGAGGATGGATACGAAAGGATTTCCGAGGTCCTGAACATCCCCGTGAGTTTAAAAATCCATCATGTGTGTAAATCCACCAGAAACTGAGTGATGACAAGAAGGAGAACAGGGAGGGAGGTCCAAGCTTCAGCAGGTGAGATGGGAGAGACTGAGCTACGACACAGTCCTTCTGGAGACACCTTCAGCTCCTTATTTTGCAGCATTCATGTCACCCTCCGTCTCCACAGAGCCTTCTGGGGCCACGGAGTCTTCCACATGTTGTTTGGCAACCTCTGGCTGGGATACGATCTGAGTTTCCTTCAGCAGTGGCTTTCTCTTTGCCGCTCTCCCAAAAACGCTCCGTCTGGTGAAGAACTGGGCAACTCCAATTTAAGATGGCCACCACAACTGACAGAACTCGATATCAAACTAACAACTATCAGGTCGCCATCCGATCAGAGGAAAGTTATTTTTAATATTTAACCAAAATACCTTTAAGTCCATCCTTTCTTTCTTTCTTATTTCCTTGAAGAAATTCTAGGCCTGTAATTTATAAATGCAACTAATGAGAACAAAACATTCTTTAAAATAGGCTGCTGCTCACAAAGTGCCTAAAAATCCAATTCAAAAGGATTATTTTTGTCAAAACGCCGGTTCAGTAGTTCAGTCTAGAGCAGTGGCGACCAGTCCTGGTCCTCAGGGTCACCGTCCTGCAGGTTTGAGATGTTTCTCTGCTTCGACTCGCCTGATTTGAATGACTGAGTGAATCTGCAGGACCTGCTGAAGAGCAGAGAAACATCTAAACCCTGCAGGATGGTGGCCCTCCAGGACTGGACCACCACTGAGACAGATGGCTCTTAGGTCACAAACATCAGCATTTTCTCTCCTTACCCTCAGGTAGCCCATCAGGTCTTTATTCTTCTCCAGGCCCACCCAGTTGCCCGTGTCCCATTCTTCATTATACAGAGGAGACTTCTCAACCTCTTCCTTTTGAGGAGTTTTGTAGGCATCTGGCTGTGCACAGAAACAGAAAGCTGGATGTAAAACCGGTGTATGCAACAGAATATGTGCTCAATGCAGTCAAAAATGTAATTTCAGCAAGAACATTTTTAAAAGAAATTCCTAAATATTTGGATTAGAAGTTGCAGACTTCGATGAAGAACAGTTTGGAACGTAAAGAAAAGAGTCCAAAATGGTATTTACTAGAGTGCAGTTGTATTTCTGGGGGTCTATCGACTTCAGCTGGTACAACATTTTGCACACGATGATGACACACGTCCAGACGGTGCAAACGCTGGAGGCGAGCGGCCGATACTGGCTGTAGGGCAGCGCGAAGGCCCAGGACGCCAGGAACACGTAGTTGAGCAAAGACACCTGAGCGAGACACGGATACAGGCGGTGAGGACAGGAAAACGGCCACATCAAGTCTTCCTCCCCCTCCTGCAAACTAGCATCAATATCTTTATCTTTAAGTATCAAAACACTTCTGTTCAGAGCTTCAAAACAGCTAAAAGACGACGATATGCAATTTAAACTCTTGCTTCCTGCACAAATGAAACACTTCCCCTCTTGCAGGATCTTTCCAGGCTTTTAATTAATTCTAATATGCTAAAAATAAATAATAAATCATGTAAAATCGCCCCCCAGCTCCTGCAGCCATCTCACCTCTCTGACGGAGACCATAACGATGTAGCACGACACGATCTTGATGATGTGGATCTCTAATAACCACCAAACAAACAGCTGCAGTTTGTGGAAATATTCCAGGAACTTGAGGAAGAGAACGGTGAGGCGGTCGACCACCAGGTGCCATTTGTTCTTCAGATCTAAAAGGAGAAAAAAAAAAAAAAAAACAATTATCTGAGATCAAATTAGAGCAAATCGGAAAGTTTCTGCTTTTGATTGGAACAGCTTAGTTCTTCCATTTCATCTCTTAACCCTCTAAAAAGAGTCATCCTTTCTGTTTTTTTTTTTTAGAACAACATGTATTATTTATTTGATGTACAACCAAACAAACAAAATCCTGTTTTTAAATTAATTAAATATCTCTGCCATAACCTTTATACATCCATCAAATAATAAATACAGTTTAGCTTCGTTTATTTAATGTTAGACATTTAGACCAAAGGCTGTTTTATTCTAAAAGGTTTTTATGCAAATATTAAAACACTCATTTCATTGAAACTCTTTTTTTTCCTCAGCCTCAAAAGAAACAGGAGAAAAAAAACTCTTGAAAGATTAAATCTTCAGCTTTTATTGTAAATTACTGACGTCGCCCATCTGTTCATTTATGGATGTTTTTTGTGGCGTCCCGTCACATCGAGCTTGAACACTAAAAGCTGCAGAATCTGCCAGATAAATAAACCTAAACAAAAAGAGGGAAACCCTTGAAGAAATGCCTGTCGCCCGCCGCCCTGCATGACAAAACGTTTCATTTCAGATCCTGTGCGGAGGAGGAGGATGGGGACGACTCTCAGCGACCACCACACCAGATCTGAACTCAGTGCATGTCAAACTGACTCAGTTTTCACCATTTTTGTGTTTGATAATCAATCCAGTCAATCCCTGACGCAGGCAGTTGGATGATCGCCCACCTTTGATGGCGGCGGACGATAATAAGCTTTATTTAGAGCCACGGTGACAAACAAGACTGTTTAAACATCATAAGTAAACAAACAAACAGTTTGCATTCTGACAGCTGGACTCAGAAGCTCAGCCCAAGTAGATTTTAAGTTTCAGGAATCCATCCATCCATTTTCTTTACCCGGTTCACCTTTCCGGGTCACGGGGAGCTGGTGTTTGTCTCCTGCCGTCACTGTGCGAGAGGCGGGGGACACCCTGGACAGGTCTCCAGTCCATCACAGGGACACATGGAGACAGATGAGACAAACAACCGTTCATCCTCTCACCTGGAGACGATTTTAGAGTCACCAATTAACCTAACATGCATGTTTTTTGGTCTGCACAGGGAGAAGATGCAAACTCCAGAAAGGCCCCAGGCCGGGAAGCGAACCTGCAACCTTCTCGCTGGGGGAGGCGACAGCTCTAACCACTGCACCACCCGTTCTGCTGCTGTTACAGATGTTCGCGTTTTCCCACGAGCAGCGCATCGAAGTTGGCCTGAACTTGATTTAAAAAGGCAAAAAAGAAAAGAATCAACAATGAAATTCCAAACTTGGGCTTTACCGACCCAAGAACTGGGCCCGACTGTAATATTTGCTTTTATATTCTCGTGCAGAATATAAAACGTCCCGCTGCAGTTGAGCGGAGGGTGTTGGGTTTCACAGAAGCCACATTATCTCAGGTTCTTACAGAGGCCTCGTTGTTTGGATAAGAAACTCAGAGAGAGCACATAGCATGTATAACCCACAGCTCATTATAAACTAAGAGGTCCTGCAGGGCCGGGTTTTATTGCCTATTTTATTTTCTGTGTATAAACTACACTTTAATTTAAGAGCAGCTTGACTGCCTCCAGTTTTACTCTGTGCGAGCAGGAGAATGAAAGTGAGCTGCAAGCTGTGTCAGAATGTAAAACTGGAAATAAATCGAGCGAATGCAAAAATCTGTAATGCGATCCATTTTTTTTTTTTTTAACCACTTGGCTTGCGTTCATGAACGACTGGCTGGTGGGGGGGTGCAGGCTGCCGACACTCTGACCTTCACAAAGTGCTCGCAGCAGACCTCCGAGCTGCAGAGCAACCTTTACACACCCAAACCCCGACTCAACAGCAGCACGTGGGAATCCAAGCAGCAAACGTCGCCTGCGCTGCACTTCAGAGCAAAAACACACGAAAACTCACGAGTACCGGTGCACAACACCCGCATATTTGTGCAGTTACATCATATCCAGTGCATGCTATGCAGACCCACTGGTATATAAGCACTGTGAGCGCAGCAAACTGTAGCACGGCTCCGCACGTTTTCATCCTGGCACTGGAGGAAACTCAGCTTTTCTTTAAAACTGTTCAGGTATTTTCGCTTTTCTTGGTGAACAGGTGGAAGTTTGGACCGTTTTCAGCCGTGCGTTCACACAGAAACTGTTTCAGGAGCCCCAAAACGTTGGCTCCAGTTCAAAAAGTTCTTGCGTTTTTTGTGTGTGGACGACCAAAATGGAGTCTTTTGAAACTGACGATGCCACACCCGCACTTCTAATCTAACCCACAAACCGAGGATGGCCTCCTCTTTGTTGTCGTGTTTAAATTTCAACCCCAGGTTGCGAGCTTTGCATGCACGCTCCACGCCTCGTTTCCTGTTTTTACTGTATTTTCGTACAGCCACAGCGCCACATTCAGGCCTGGCATAGTTACTACAACGTTAAGGGTCGTTTTCGGTGTTTAAGTGTGCATGAAGACATTTGTAGGAACTATATTATATTATTAGTAATAATAAAATAAACAAACAAAAAGGATTTTGTTGGAAACCTGAGAGTCACAACAATCGCTGCATTTTTTCCTCCTCAACAGTAGGTGGCGCTGCTGAGGAAAATCAGCTACACAGCTGGAATCAGGAGGATGTGTCATAAAAACAGAAACTATTCTTCATTCAGATGACTCATGTCCATGTAAGACCCTTTTTCTGACAAAAAACTTTTAGAAACATCACAAATTTGCTAATTACTTAAATTTAGGAACCAATTATCTCAAGTTCTGCTCATTTTTTGTCCTTTTTTATGTCCTGCTTTAAGTTTATTTTAGCGTTTTGTGCTAAACTGATGGGATAAACCAAACAAAGGCTGATAAATAATCCTACTGATAAATGATTGTATTTATTGTAATTAATCAAGCAAAGATGCAAAACGTTTGCATTTAAATAGCAGTTATTGTCAGTTCAACGTGCAGTAATTGGTGTTGGGTTTCTCGGTACCTGAACTCTGCTCGGTGCTGGGTTCCGGTTCCGTCGCAGCGCTGCAGTGTTGACTCTCCTCGGTGCTGGACTGGCGCGGGTCCGAGAGGCTCCCGCGTTTCTCGCCGCTCGTGTCAGTGTCGGCGTCCATCACCACCACCAGGGCCTGCTCCTGCTTCTCCTGCTCCTTCTCGGAGCTCCACTCCCCCCGCTGCTCCTCCTGCTTGTCCCGGAGCAGGATGGCGTCCACCGAGCTCGCGCTGAGCATGGTGAGGTCCGCCAGGCTGCCGTCCTGGTCCACCAGTCTGAAGACACGGGAGCAGAGCTCAGTTAGAGACACGTCCTCATGTCCATCTGCACACGACCGTATTAATACACTCATGAGGACCGCCAGGGACTTTCAGCCTTTTTGTTTTATTTCCTTTAGGATCAGCTAAAAACTCTGATTCTCATTCTTGTGAGAACTTCCAGATGTTTGTATCCGAACCGTTTGTCATAAATTTACGACACTTTTGTGCAGCACTTAATGTCTTTATGTTATAAATATCTCATGAACAACTGGACATATTTTAATGAAACCTTTAGGAAATAATCACCGGAGGAACATCTACAGCTGATTAACTTTTGGAGCCAACTCAACTCTAGACGGCTGCCACAGCTAATTAAACGTACAGATCACAATAACGGCGATAAATCAGTCAGTTTTACAGATATTATGCTAAAAGTTTGAGGTGGTCATAGCTGAGAGTCACTCCAAGCCCTTCAGACATAAAAAAAAGTTCCAGTTTTATATCTGAAATACTACAAACATAAGCAGAAAAGATAAAAAAAAGTCAGTTTGTCATCGTTTTGATGCCAAAGTTCGGAATATTAAGAAATATTTGTTTTTAATCTGGTTTATATTGGGTAAGGTGGTGAACATCACATGAAATTTTTAACTTAAGAGAACATTTATTGAACAAAAGCGACACAGTCTTCCTCGAGTCGTCAGTTCAGACCGGCTCTTCCACCCTCTGCCTCTCTGACGGGACTCGTTAGAGCCCGGAGTCGGCGCTAACAACTCATTAGCCGTTTGCTCTTGTTGCCATAAAAAAAAGAAAAAAGAAAAAGGAAGCTGTTTGAGCAGAGAGACATCTGCAGATGTAAGAGACTGAAGGAGGCCCAACTGTGCATCCATGGAACCTGCACAGGCATGCAGACAGCATTTCTAATAAAAATGACCTTCCTAACCTGCAGCCATGACTTTCAGAGGCTCAATTTAGCTGCACTTTAAAAGAAACGGATCCTCACGAGCATATAAATACTACAGCCACGCGTTCACACGGTCCAGGTGTCAAACAGCTCCGATGCAAACGATCAGATGGGATTCATCTGCTCACAGATCAAGCATTGTGATGATGAAGCAGTGCACATTCCTTCTGCATTCTTTAAAACAATCCTATCACGTGGGAGTAATTTTCTCCTCGAAGCAGTGTAACATTAGCTAAAGGGAGGCAGTAACACACACACACACATCTGTAACATCTCCTCAGGCAATGGAGCGCTGTCAGGGGTTTCTGCATACCAAGGCAAGCATTCTGCCGTCCAGTCATCACACTTACTTGCTCTGCTGGGAGGGAATTTTTTCTTTGATGCTGCTCAGGAATATAAAGTTACACAGAAATCAGTGTCAGCAACCTGAAAGCCACCAGAATTATCCACACAGATCGCTAGGAGGAGCTCAGTGATACGGGGGGGGGAGACAAGCGGGGAGATGTTCGAGAACAAACGGGGTGTAGATCATTGGATCGTTGCTGGAGAGGAGGAAGAAGTTCTTGCAGATCCAAACATGCTTGAGAAACAGGTGTTCTGTCAGAAATAGAAGGATTTATCTCGAAAAGGCTACAAGCAAAACAAACAAAAAAAAACAACCTGAAAAAGAAAACCAACCATGTTATGTAAAATATCTCAACTCCAGGAGAAGGTGGTTAAAGGTGGAGCGTCGTCTTTGAAAATAAACGACAGGGAGAGTTCGGAGAGGGGAGGACTTTTTGGAACAGGAGGGAGACGCTGGGGTTCAGAAGAGAACTGGTTGGTGATGGATGCCACGATACAAGAAAGCGAGCAGATACCCACCTATTTATGATCAAATAGACACGCCCGCTGACTTTAGCGTGGCTGTGAGAGAGAAGGGTGGCAGAGGAGAAACGGCAGCAGGTCACAGAGAGAAGCAGCCGGAGTGAGCAGCCAAACAAACAAACAAACCCCCCCAAAAAATAAATCCACAAAGACACGACAATAAACCGAACGTCCCACACCGCAGACCGTGAAATGGTGACGCTACAACATGGAGCAGCATGAAACAGCTGGAAGAAACAGCTGCCTGATGGCTCTACTTTAATAAGCTGAAGAAGCTAAAACTGAGTTGTTAAAGTTAAAACGAGCAGAACAGAAGCTAAAGAGCAAAACACAGGCTGACATGAGCAAAAAAATGAGATAAAATAAGCAAAAATCAAGCTGAAATTAGCAAAACAAGCTAAAAATAGGCAAAACAGGCTGAAACGAGCAAAAAACGAGCCGAAATGATCAAAAAATGAGTTGAAATGAGCTGAAATGAGCAAAAAACGAACTGAAACGAGTAAAAAACGAGCTGAAATGAGCAAAACACGAGCTGAAACGATCAAAAAACAAGCTGTAAAGAGCAAAACACGACCTGAAATGAGCAAAAAACGAGCTGAAATGAGCGAAAAACAAGCTGAAACGAGCAAAAACAAACTGAAACGAGCAAAAAACGAGCTGAAATGAGTAAATCATAGGCTGAAATGAGCAAGACAAGCTAAAAACTAAAATCAGCAACACATTAGCTAAAATCAACAAAAAAGATGCTAAAATAAGCAGAACACTTGCTAAAATCGTCAAAGTAGCAAAACTGTAGCTGGTAGATAAAAGGAGCAGCTTAAAGCTTAAGTAAAATGTTAGATTAAAGCATTTTGATACACGGTCAGTTAAACTGGCACAGAGTTTTAGTGCAAAAAAACGTACGAAAGAAGCAATAAACAGGAAAACAACAGAGTGAACAGTGGTTATAACAATCAGAACGATCTCCTTACAGGTGCAACTGCTGATTAAAGTTCACTCATATCAAGACAAACCGAGCCCAAAGGGACCAAACGAGGCCAACGGGACGCGTCTCACCTATAGATGGTGCTTTCCTCTTTGGCCACCACAGCCTGCAGGTCGGTGAGCTGCAGGAAGCGGTCGTGGAAGTAGTGCAGGTGAAGGATGCACGCCAGCAGGAAGGAGGTGGGGATGAAAATCTTGGTGAACAGCATGGACACAGAAAACCGCTCCAAGCCCAGGTCCTTCAGACGAGCAGAGTTGCTGCTTGAAGGAGACTGAGGTCAATGTTTCAGCCGTTACGAAGAACTGCATGCAACATCGCTAGATCAAAAACTGACTGAGTTAAAGACATTTCTGTGTTGGCTAATGGAGCTCTGGCTCCATAAAATCTGACTTGTTAACAAACAAACATCAACAGAACCAGGAGCTGAAGTCAAAGAGACAATCTGCTGACTAAGCTGTTTCCTCCCGCGCCTCCGTTCTCACATTTCACTTTTTATGTTCAGGATCCCCGACCAGAAGACCTCGGAGCGATCGAACTGGAAGGTGTAGACGATGGTGAGGACCAGCATGGTGTACATCACCACCGTCATCCAGAAGTACTTCAGGATCTTCCTCCACCACTCAAAGTTCACCTGCGGCACACAAGAACGAACCCGTTTCAGAGCTAAAAACTGCACACAGATTCTTCCTGTTGCCATAAAGTGATTAAAAAATAGGATTTTATTGGAATTTAGAAGCTTGATTTTCGTTCAAAATGAGTTCACAGCACCCAGACAGTATTAACACTAATAAACATCACTCTTTGAGCCAAGAATGATCTAATTTAGTTTGCCTCATTGATGTTTTGAAAAGCTTTCATAATAATAAAGAGATCAAGTTCCAACAGACCCAACATTTTCCACAAATGTTAAATAAAACTCTTATCCTGACGCTTCAGAGACATATTTTGGGTTGTTATCATTATTTTGTGCTTGAAAAGGAAAAAAAAACTTTTTTTTGTAAGTATTAAGTCTGTAAAACCTGAGTTTGTCTCTGAAAAGACAAATCAGAGTTTGGAGGAAAAATGGAGACCAGATTTATTCTGAGGGGTCAACTACGACTCGATAAAGACGAGAATCGCCCGTCGACAGCAGGAGTGTCGATCTCTGTTCCTCGGGGGCCTCTCTCCTGCATGTTTTAGACGTTCCTGCTTTAAAACACCTGCTTTAAACGGACGACTTGTTGCCACGCTCCTGGAGAACTTGATGATTTGATGAGGAGGTGATTAAACCGTTTGAATCAGGTGTGTTGGAGCAGAAACACCTAAAACCTCCCAGACCAGCGGAGCCTCGAGGCCCGGAGTCTGTCGCCTCCTGATCTACGGCGCCCGTCCCTGGAGGTACCTGGTAGAGAGCCACGCAGAAGAGCAGCATCATCATGTAGATGATCTTGTACATGACGATGTCGCCCTCAAAGCTGACGAAGAAGAACATCCCGCCGCAGATGTAGATCCAGTATTTGACCAGCACCCCCATCACCATGTTGCCGAGAACATGCATGATGTCCTGCTCGCCTCCTTCCTCCGACGACTCCTCCTCTATAAAAGCATTACATTAAGAGCTGCTGACTTTTAAAACCACACACATGAGGGCGATACGGATCATCTGAACAAAAACAAGAGCCGCTGGGCTTACCCTTCTTCTTCTGGTCCTCCACGCAGACGTCTGAGAGACCTGCGCCGTCTTCTTTTTTCTTTTCTTGTCTCTCTGTAAGCGTCTGTCTGAGCAGCAACCAGAAGGTCAGCAGACACATCATCTGCACGGGAGAAACAAACGGTTCAGAGACAGAAGAGAATAAATCAGTCCCCCCGCCCCCGTTTACTCAGATTCATTCAGAGCAGGTCATGGGTGGCCAAAAACGAGCCACTAAATCAGAGGTGAGTCTGCAGACACCTCGCACCTTTTAATAAACATTAAAAAGTAGAGTTCACAGTTATAAACAAGCGTGCAATGTTTATTAAACGGCTGCGTGGGTGACAGGAAAAATATCCATAAAGCCACATTAGATCAGGTTGATCTAGATCAGCTGCAGACATTAAAGCCTTAGAGCGATTCCAAAACATGTCAAAACATGGCTGACGATAGGCGGAAAACGAATGGTAAACTTCAGCTCCCAAACCTTGGATGAAAGTGAGTGGAAGGGGTTTTTCTTCTTGACGAAGAAGCCCGCGACAGGCTCCATGGTCTCGAAGCTCCAGATGTACTGCAGCACTATCACCAGGTCGCCGTAGGCCACCATGAAGGGGGACGTCAGCATGGCGTAACGCCGCCGGTCCCGCACCATCCACAGCACGCACGACCAGATGAGGAAGACGAACGTCAGCCAGCTGACGTAGGTGATGCTCCACGCCTGCGGAGGACGGATCACGGACTCAATGGACGCCGAAACACAAAGACAGTCCGTCCCACGAGTTACTGAACGAGAACAGGGTCGCCCGTTTCTATGGATACACCTTAATAAAATGGGAATGGTTGGTGATATTAACTTCCTGTTTGTGGCACATTAGTATATTGGAGGGGGAAACTTTTCAAGACGGGTGTTGACCATGGTGGCCATTTTAAAGTTGGACATTTTGGATCCTTTGTTTTTTCAATGGGAAGAGGGTCATGTGACACATCAAACTTTTGGGGAATTTCACAAGACAAACAACGGTGTGCTTGGTTTTAACCTAACTTTATTCTTTCATGAGTTATTTACAAGTTTCTCACCACTTATAAAATGTGTTCAAAGTGTTGGATTGTCGATGCAACCCTCTTCTCCCACTCTTCACACACTGAAAGCAACACCGCAGTAGAAAAGCCAGCACAGGCTTCCAGTATCCGTAGTTTCAGGTGCTGCACATCTCGTATCTTCACAGCAGAGACAACTGCCTTCAGATGACCCCAAAGATAAAAGTCTAAGGGGGTCAGATCGAGAGACCTTGGGGGCCATTCAACTGGCCCACAACGACCAATCTACTTTCCAGGAAGTGGAAGTGGGAGAAGAGGGTTGCATGGTCAATCCAACACTTTGAACACATTTTATAAAGGGCTGAGAAACTTGTGAATAACTCATGAAAGAATAAAGTTACGTTAAAACCAAGCACACCGTTGTTTTTCTTGTGAAATTCCCAATAAGTTTGATGTGTCACATGACCCTCTTCCCATTGAAAAAAACAAAAGTTGGATCCAAAATGGCCACCATGGTGACCATTTTGGTGACACAGATTCTTTATAATTAACTGTGTTAAACGTAACTTCAGCCAACAGCTCGGCTCACCATCATGGCGATGAGAGCACAGATGTAGCTCTGCTTCATGATGAACTGGAAGACTTTAACCATCGCGCCGACTCCTTTTTTCTTGATCTCGTTCTCTTCATCCTCCGACTCCTTCGTCCCCGAGTCCTCCGGAGGTAAGCTCACTTCGTACACACCCTCGTCTTTCTTCTCTGCAAGAACACGAACTGATCATTGGTAAAACGAACAACAACTAAAACCAAAAAAACTTCAGTCGGACTGAAAATTAAACCCTCCTGAACCCTCGCTGGGATTCTCTGTGCAAACATGTCTGTCTAATAATTAAAGTCTAGAACATTTTTAATCAGCTTCATTGTTTTGTTTTTTTCTCCTCCAGTTTAATTTATGCTCCAAATGGAAACAAGAACGGAATAATTTCAAGCAGCTGATCCTGAATGATTGCAGGTCCCCCCCCCACAAAAAAAAATCAATTACAAGCTCGTTAGTTTTAACGACGTCTGGTGACACAACAGACCCACGAGCAGATCTGACACCTGCAGGGGTCAGAGGTCGAAGTTTATTTTCTCAGCCAGACGAGAAGAGACAAATAAAACATCAGAGAGCCGACTTTAAATTAGGAGCAAGAAAGAACTGAATAGTTTTCAGGCAGGAAACAGAAGCTCAAACTCAGCTTAAAGCTGCTTTTAAACGTCCGTGTTAACTTTTAAATTTGTTTTATTGCCACCAGCTTCTGTCAGTCTGTTAGCGAAATATCTCATGAACCAATGGACAAATTTAAAGGAAACCCTTGGAAGATCTGAGAGTCGACCATACACAAAAATAACATTTTAGTCACCTTTACGGATTTTGAGCTAAAATCTGGTGTGAGATCTTTGTTTAAAACTGTAGGAGCAACCCTGTCTGTCTGTTAGCAAAATATCTAAACGCCTGGATGGATTTTAATGAAACTAAGAAGGTAGATGCACATCCACGACTGATTAACCTTTGGAGTCAACTTGACTTGTTTTCAGACACAAACATGGCTTTAAATCATTTAATTTCACAAAATCTGAGCTCAAACCTGGTGTGGTAGTAGCTGAGAGTCATTCCCGTCACATACGAGAGTTTTCTTACAGCTTTTATCGCTCTTTTTGTCTGTAAAGTGTCGCAGCAGCCGGTGGAGACGCTCACCTGAGCCGTCGTCGGGCCTGTCCAGTTTGTACTGGGGGGTGGAGTACAGGTCCAGGCAGACGGGTCCGTTCTCCGTGGCGACGAAGTCGAAGGACGTCCCGTTGGCGGTGGGCAGCGCCTGCAGAACGACAGGAAACTTTAAACAAACCTCTACAAGTCCCGAACACGTTTGTTATGGGGTTACCTCTAAAACACTCTGCCCAAACAAACAAACCGTAAACAGAGTTAAACTCATCCTGAACCAGAATTTTTTCATCTTTTTCCATTTTTGTTTACTTCAATTGGCGTTTAGTTGCTGTGCTTTGACTTTGCGGGGCATCAGAAGGATTTTTTTTGCTGCTTTTCACACTGCGTGTTGTTTCATTCAAGCAGTTCTATCGCTTTCTCTGCCTTCCTGTGCTTTCGAAACGCTAAAAACGTGCATTCGCTTTAAAGAAGCGGCCCCTGGAATAGGTTAGGAAAGCTGCAGGTTTCGTCCCGCATCAAATTTATCCTTCACACCTTTTTTTTCCTCAGCTTAACTGCAGCCCTGCGTCGTAAAAAGGAGGCAGTTTGAAAAGCAGTTTGGAGTTTTCTTGCAGAAAGACAAAAACAGGAGAGGAGGGGGAGGGAGGGAAGGAAGAGGAGGAGATTTAACAACACATCCAGAGCAGCCGCACCTCAGTTGTGCTGATGCCGTCCTGCGTGGAGAGGAGCTGCGAGGAGAAAAGAGCAAACAGGGCGAGCCGCGTTATCCACCGGGCCTCCTGGTTGTTTTACAGACACCGATAAGCAGCGCTGCTCTAAATCCAGACTTCTGCTCAATAAAAGCTCGACGGCGCTCTTTTAAAGCACAACAAGGTCAGGAAGTGTGTGTAGGAGTGTGTGAGACAGTGAGAAGATCGAGTTTACCTCATTTAATTACACTAAAATATGAAATACTTTTCATATTTTCTCAACTTTTAATTCATAGTTAGCAGCTACCGCGCGTGATGTTTGCTTTACAAACGGTCCGATTACGGGTTCGGCGCCGCTCCAGCGCTCGTTCTTCCTGACGTACATTTTTCTCGTCCGTCCCTTGGCGCGCCCCCCACCACATCTGCCTCTTCCTGCTGGCGGAGCTGTTGGCTCGGTTTCCGCTCTGCTCGTCCTCCTCGCACGCGTCGTCGTCCTTGTCGTCCTGAGAAGACACAGACAGACAGTTCGCCGTTTGATGAGCATCTCCCACCGCGACCACCTGACCTCCGACCCCTGGACTCGGTCCGCCATCAGGAGGAATCTGAGCGTGTGACGGTGATAAGGTTCATCTTCTCCAAGTGTTTGTGCTTCGAATAAAAAAAAATATAATAATAATAATAATAATAATAATAAAGCAAAACAAATCCTCTCACACCAGGAGGAGGACTGGTTTTCTGAGTCAGATGCTCCGTCTGAGACATTTAAAAACTAAAAGTCCAGCTAAAGTTCAAGAAACACTTTAAATCTGTAACTGGTGATGACTTTTTTAAGGTAGGTTCTTCCTGTAAACTCACGCTGTCTTCCAGGTTATTAATAACTGAGTTTATGTCTCATCGGAAAAGGAAATGATCTCCTTTTCTGTATCATTTCCACCAGGTTTTAACGACTCACAAACACTGAAGCTGATGTTTCTTCAGGTAACTTCTCTTCTTAGATCAGGGGTGTCCAATCCTGGTCCTCCAGGGCCACCATCCTGCAGGTTTTACTTGATTTTCTGCTCCAACACACCTGATTCAGTGGTTAAATCACCTCTTCATGTTCTGCAGAAGCCTGTTAATCACCCATTGATTCAAATCAGGTGTGTTGGAGCAGAGAATCAAGGAAAACCTGCAGGATGGAGGCCCTCCAGGACCAGGACTGGAGACCCCTGTCCTAGAGTGTAATATTTGAGCAAAAGTATCTGTCTAATAAACAACCCTGCTGTGTTCAGAGTTTCTGCAAACTTTTTAAGATCATCCAGAGACCGTTACGGTCATGACAGGTGGAGGAGGAGGCGAACCCAGAGCACAGACTCTTTTTTTCACAAAGGAAAACTAAAATATTAAAATGAAAGAATCAAAACAAAGGCTGACATGGCAGCAAAACCAAACATAACAAAACGAGAGCAACAACAGACCAGCAGTAAGTGGAGGAGATGGCCGGGTTTTAAAGACAGGAGGTAATTAGGGGAAGTGAGCACAGGTGAGATGATTACAAAGCTTTGGGCAGGTGTGGCAGGCAGACAAGAGAGACACAGAGAACAAGACAAAACATGAAGACAACAATAAACCCAAACCAGAAACACTAAATACAGAAAGAAAGACGCAGTTAAACAGAATCCTGACCGCTACGAGTCAAATTTAAGACCTGCACGACTTACAAAATAAATAAAAGCAACAAGTCATTCTTTCAAAAGTTCAAAAATTTGTATTTGGGTTTTAAAAACGAATAAAAAATTAGGTTAATTCTGGATTATAATGTTCAGAACTGCCATCTAATAACAGCCAATTCTCACTCAAATCATCTCAAATTAGTCACCAAATGTTTAATTTTAATTTTTCTTTTACTTTCAGGAAGAACGGCGTTCACTACAAACAAAAAAGGACATTTTTGTGTTAGAATATCCTCGAACAAAGTCAAACGAGAGGAAAATTAAAGACCGAAATGCTCCGACTGGAAAGCAGATTTGGACACGGCGCAAAGAAATAAAAATCAAAATCAAGACGTGCTGCTGCGCTTTTGGCAGGAGCTGGACTTTCCATTTGAAATGAGCCACTTATTGAACATTTCTTGTTTGATAAATAAATGTTTCATCGCTCAACATGAAGCCTGGGACGCGCTGGAACTCCGATAAATTTCAAAACAAAGTTATTTTCTCTGGGAAAACCTTCATATTTATGATCAGGGAAATGATTTTACCCAGATTGTTTTGTTAGTTTTTGTCATGGGATCAGCTCCTGTCTATATTTATTTACAGTTGCTTTGTTTTATACTCTTAATGTTACTGTAATTGTTATTTTAATTTTATAAAATCAGTTCCTTTAAAACATACTCGCCATTCTGACCCTAAAAAAAGGACTAAAGAAAAACTAATTATTTCCTTTTTACCAACTAAAGTCTGATTTAATATTACTTTAACTATAATCACTGCTTTTGTTCTGTTTTCTTATTTCGTTTACACTCGATGACCTCTGTATCCAGAATCAAACGGGCTCAGAAACGGCAGCGGAACGTCCGGCCGCCATGTTGTTTCGGTGGAGCTGAGCTCCGTCATAATCTGACGTCTCCACCCTTGAACAAACCTGTCAGCTGCTGATTTAGGCACCAATCACGTTTTATTATTAGCCTCTAATCTAAAGTGTAAGAGTAGGTAAAAACACACACGGTTCTCTTTCCTCGGGGAGGGGGAGGGATCAATAATGCATACAGCCCCACAGGTCTGAAGGGAATTATTGACCCCTCTATAAAAACACTGATCTATAACTCCATTACAAGATGGAGGAGCTGGGAGGAGGTGGAGGAAGTGGAGGTCGGTCTTTTTGAAAAATGACAATTTCAGCCAGCAGTCGTTTCACAGCAGTGAAGGTGTTTTTTTAAATAAGAGCAAAATCTTCTGTTAGCAAACAGTGACAATAAATGCTTATCATATCATATTTTATCTTATTTTATTACCTAATTCTACAATTTCTGATCCCATTGTATCTCATTTTATTATCTTTTGGTATCATATCATATAGTATCTTATTTGATCATATCTTTTGGTATCGTATCGCATCGCATAATATCGTATCGTATCCTTTTTTATTGTAGCTTATCCTATCCTTATGTATGAGATGTTATCAAATCATATTGTAACTTATTTTATTGTAGCTTATAGTACCATATTGTATCTTATCATACCCCATCTTATTGTATCATATCTTATCTCATTGTATCATATTGCATCTTATGAATCAATCAATATCACTGCAAAATAGTTCACTCATTTTGATGACAGGAGGTCCATCTGATTGACAGATTTATATTTTTTGGAGTGCAGTTTGTCGTTTTGAACCCCTGAAATCGCGCCCACTGATACTGACACTGATGAATCTTTGATAAATTACACATCCCTTAACTGCTTTAAAATCCACAACAATCAGATCAGACGTCAAAAAATAAAAAAAACAGCACAACAGACATATCTGTTTAAAGGCTTTGCAGAATAATGAATGAATGAATTTTCTCCCTGCTTTGTCTAAATAAGACCGACGGAGTCTCAGATAAGTCATCTTCTACACGCTGTGGATCAGTTCTCCTGAAACCCTGAAGGTTCTCTCAGGCGGTCCGCCCGCCCGCCCGTTTGTCTGCAGTTTGCTCTGAAGTCACAGCACACTCGAGTTTAACAGCTGGACCGACCGTTAAACTGCTTGCCGCTTTCAGGGAGGTGATAATCTGCTGTGTACAACACGATTATTTCTTCCTCCGTCTTGCCCTCGTTTAATCGTTTCCTGCATTTACTGGGGTGGCCAGGGAGTGGGTGTTAATGAGCATCAGAGCGGAGGAAGTGACAGCTGAATGACAACACGTTACACAAATTAGCAGAGCGTGCTTCTTCATCAACTTGTCCGTTGTGTTTGTGTGTGCGCTGCAAAAAACAACCTGCAGAATCAACTTTCTGACTTTAAAAGAACCAAAAAAAAGCAGATTGGTTTCATTTGATTCTTCATATGCAAGCAAAACACTGTAAATTTGTCTGAAACGACGCAGCGAATCACCAATAAACATGTTCAAATCCAAACACAAACAAGATTATTGACACACTGAACTAAAAATAACCCCCCAACCTGGTGAGCTAAAAAAGGCCGAGACTCGCGGTCTGTCTGCTGTGCTCACCATCAGCTGGTCGATGGGCTCCTGCAGCCAGAGGCGGATGAGTGTGGCCAGGGTGTAATAGAGAATCAGCAGCATGATGGGGTTGACAAAGTGGTACCACTTACGCTCCGGGCTCACAATGAGCTTCCATGTGTAGGAGCAGTTGGTCTGAACGATGGGGGAGATGCCAAAAACCCTGCAGAGACAAAACAGACGGGCAGATTGGCACAGAAGTAAAAGTAGATTTGTTTTTGCCAGTAAGTACATAATCTGTGCATCATTTCAAAACAGCTAATCAGACGGTAAATAGGTCAGATTTGTTTCTGTGCTGAGAACTGTAGTCTGTTACAACCGGGTCACGTGCCGGCGCACGAATAAGGAGTCGATCCCGTGAGGCTCAGAGCAGCACGTCAGCCTTCAGAGGATACTTCGGGTTTGTCTCCAAGAAGACAGACGGATCCAAGAAGCTCAGTTTCTTATGAAATGTCCAATAAAACATTTACAGACGATGATAAAACGAACTTGATTCAAAACAAGAAAAGAAAACTAAACAATTAGGCAACCAGGGTTTGCAGGGAGGAGACTTCAGTTCTGTTCAGTCTAAGGTCCAAATCTCATTGGCTGAGACTGTTGGCCGCCATTCATCCATCCATCCATCCATCCATCCATCCATCCATCCATTCATCCATCCATCCATCCATGCATCCAACCATCCATCCATCCATCCGTCCATTCATCCATCCATCCATCCGTCCATTCATCCATCCATCCATC
>NC_051449.1:4665479-4689900 GCF_001649575.2 Kryptolebias marmoratus | reverse complement strand
TCCATCCATCCGTTCATTCGTCCATTCGTCCATCCATCCATCCATCCATCCTGCCATGCATTCATCCATCCACCCAGCCATCCATCCATTCATCCATCCATCCAGCCATTTATCCATTCATCCTGCCATCCATCCATCCATCCATCCATCCATCCATCCATCCATCCAGGCATACATTCATTCATTCATTCATCCATCCATCCTGCCACCCATCCATCCATGCAACCTGCCATTCATCCATTTATTCATCCATCCAACCATCCTGCCATGCATTCATCCATCCATCCATCCATCCATCCATGCATTCATCCATCCATCCAGCCATTTATCCATTCATCCAGTCATCCTACCATCCATCCATCCATCCATCCATCTATCCATCCATCCTCCTCAGGGCATCTCTGCAAAGAATACCAACCAGTTTATATTTAGTATTTAAAATTTGAGGTCAGTTTTTGTTTCGTTGACAGTGTATTTATTGTGCAGAAACCTGAAGAGTTTAAATGACTTCAGTAATTATTCATCGAGGATTTTAGGCAATAATGGGATACTTTTACCACATAATTTGATGCAAAACGCAAGCTAGAACAGTTCACTTTGTGCTTTGACAAGGTTTCTGTCATAGAGCTCTAGCAGCAAAAGTCATCATGCACAGTAAAGATGAGAAAACTATTTGTTTACATTCATAAATACTGCTACCTGCAAGCTGCAGTCACAGATAAAATGTTTTTCTTTGGCTACATCATCATAAATATCTTTCTTGGAAAAGTCTTTTTGAGGGTTTCTTTTACGTTCTGACTCAGAGATAATCGTTTCATTCAATTTGCGAATTGAAAACAATCCCTATTCTGACGTTTCAGAAACTCTTTCAACCTTGGAATGTGAACAATGCATCAAAAGTAAGAATTTGTTTGTCCAGCAAAGGATGTTATCTGATTCGCTGCTTTCCTGAGCAGATGAACTTGGTTGATCTGCTCAGGAACTGCGCTGACGTATGTGTGACAAACGCTCAGGTTTACGAGCCTCCTGAGACGTTTCCTTTCTGCCATGCTGGAGGAGCAAACGCCCGCCCGAGCCCGGCACGCATCCTGAGCAGTTTCATCTCGCAGCTCGGGAAGACCAGCTGGGTCACGTGACTGGGGACTTCCATTGTAAGGCGAGAGGCAGGAAGCGGAGTGGAAGCCAGGCCTCTCAGCGGTCTCACTCAGCACCAGGCCCGGAGCGAGGCCGAGTCACTGTCAACAGGGACAATAAGGGCAGCGGCACATTGTCCAATGAAAGGGGGGGACTGCGTGTGTTTACGTCCTGAGAATTTCTCCCCGATGGCCTGAAGGTGTGCGTGGAGGAAACAGAGGCAGAGCGGAGGAGAATGTGTTACTTCAAACATCGGTTTTCACGCAGCAGCAGACAGAAAAACCTTGGTGCGGCAGAAAGTCAACACGAACACGTGAGGAGTTGGCTCGTTTCGATAAAAGGTGCCCAAACAAGAAATATCAAAACCTCCAAAACGTACAAATCAATACCATTCATCTAGAATAAAAAGTCTACTGTCATGCTCTTTCAATTTTTATGAATGTTTATGTAAAAAAAATATTTTTAATGTCAGTCTGTGTCCTAATCTATACAGAGAAATACATTTAATGTCCAAAACGGTCAGAGTATTCAGTGTAACGCTAACTTTAAGATGCCAAATAAGAAAAAAAAAAAGAAGCCAGTGTTGGACTAAATTCACTTTCTGTACATTTAAGGTAATATCTCACTTTGCTGTGACTGCTGACAACTAGCTGGCAAACAGCATTCATGAGGGAGACGTCTTCCAACGTCTGCGGGGCTTCTCGTATGAATCACAGAGGCCAACAGGTTCATCGCCTGAGAGATTTGTGCTCCGAGAGTCTTAGCTGACATCTCAAACCCGTCTCGACAGCGTTAAGAGATGTATTTTAACACCCAAGTTCTCTGAAAACATGACCAGGTCTAAAAACCACACCGGTGATCAAAAATCATTACTGGAAAAACTGGAATCTGCATTTCAAAAGTACACTTCTGTCCATTCAAATATAAATGTGGGGGCAGAGGCAGAGATGGGTACAAAGCGGGCAGAGGTGGGTACAAAGCGGGCAGAGGTGGGTACAAAGCGGGCTGAGGTGGGTACAAAGTGGGCTGAGGTGGGTACAAAGCAGGCAGAGGTGGGTGCAGAGCAGGAAGAGGTGGATACAAAGCGGGCTCAGGTGGGTACAAAGTGGGCTGAGGTGGGTACAAAGCGGGCTCAGGTGGGTACAAAGTGGGCTGAGGTGGGTACAAAGCGGGCAGAGGTGGGTGCAGAGCAGGAAGAGGTGGGTACAAAGCGGGCTCAGGTGGGTACAAAGTGGGCTGAGGTGGGTACAAAGCAGGAAGAGGTGGGTACAAAGCGGGTAGAGGTGGGTACAAAGTGGGCTGAGGTGGGTACAAAGCAGGAAGAGGTGGGTACAAAGCGGGTAGAGGTGGGTGCAGAGCAGGAAGAGGTGGGTGCAGAGCAGGAAGAGGTGGGTACAAAGCAGGAAGAGGTGGGTACAAAGCAGGCTGAAGTGGGTACAAAGTGGGCAGAGGTGGGTACAAAGCAGGCTGAAGTGGGTACAAAGTGGGCAGAGGTGGGTACAAAGAAGGCAGAGGTGGGTACAAAGTGGGCAGAGGTGGGTACAAAGAAGGCAGAGGTGGGTACAAAGTGGGAAGAGGTGGGTACAAAGCAGGAAGAGGTGGGTACAAAGCAGGAAGAGGTGGGTACAAAGCAGGCTGGGAAACAAAACAACGTCTAAGAACTAGAATACAGTTTTGCCAGCCCTGCACACAAAAATGGCCTCGATTCTTTAAAACTGTCCTTTCAAACCTCAGCTGCTCAGCTCACTTGGTTCCAAACACTCAAAGTCCCTAAAGAAATTTCCTGTTTTCTTATATTTTTAGTCTCCAATAGTTGCAGCTCACTGAGATCCCACCAATAACCATCCGATGACCCGTTTTTCTTGTTGCTGTATTCATGTTCGTCAGGAAACCTCACCGTCAGACCCACGGGTTGTTTTTCACAGATTCGGTGCTTTTGCTTCCGTCAGCAACATCGACTGGCATCTGTCGCCAACGAAAACCAGCATTTTGATTTCTGAGCGGTCTTGAAAATAAAAAACAACTAAAATGTTACCATAAATAAGGAGGAACCACCAGCCCAGCTTTCTTGGTTGACAAGATTCTCACTAATCCTGTCAATACAGATAATTTGAGGAGTTCATTCCCGCTAACGACGCCGCTAAAGACCGCCAAATCTGCCATCGGAGGCAGCAGAGGGATGGCGAGGACGGGGGGCGGTTTGCTCGCGGCGCTTTCAGCCATATATTGCTGTAAATAGCTTGATTCCTGACACACAGCAGCACAGCTTTTAAATGAAAAGGAGTGAAATCAATAAAACTCTGCGACGCCAAGGGCAAAAAGACAGCAGCTCCTCTAACACAGCTGCAGAGAAACAAAGAAAGATGCATTATTGTTATTATTATTATTATTACTACAAGTTAGAGAAGTTCTACTTTATGTTTTATTACTGAATTATTGCATTTTCATTTCATTTCTTTGTAATGCAGAAGAAAAAGAAAAGTTAGTTGCAGCTTTTTGTTTTTTTTTTAGTCATTTTTAGCTGTTTGCTTTAAAGATTTTAATACCTTTGGGAAGATGGTTTCTGATAAAAGTAATATATTTAAAATTTTACAGTATGTTTTTTTTATACACTTGAAAGTGTTTCCAGTTTGAAACTGAACCGCCTTAAATCAGTTATTTACTAATTTAAACCTAAACAGTTTAAATTCTGATGAGAAAATATATAAATATTAGTCATTTTGAGTCATCTGACTAAACAGCAGAAAATTATAATTGATCTTTTAAATAAAAAGTATTATTTTATTGCAAAAAAATCTAAAATAACTTCAGATAAATTGTCATTTAAAAAACATTTAGCTCCCTTTGTTCCCCTGAAATCAAATCTACACTAAAAAAATGTTTTATGTATCGTATCATTTCCTGTTTTTAGATGATTTTGACTAATAAATAGTGAATTATTTGCATGAAATCAGGATGTTAAACATGCATCACCTTCATTCTCATCACAGTGAATAAAACCACCTCAAATATTTGATTATTTGCAAAAGAAAAGAAGATTATATGCATTTGGAAATTTAAAAAACATTAATCAGAGTTCAATTCTTATTAATTTAAATGCAAATAATAGTTCAAGCTGCATTGATTTTAAATGTGTAAAAATTCAGACAAACAGAGAGACTAAATCCCCTTTGAGAGGAATATTCTGCAAAAAAAAACAATAACTAGCTCATTAAAGTGAATCAAACCTGAAGTTTATAATAAAGAACTAAAAAAATTTACTTGAATCTGTTCAAACCCAACCTGAGAATCCTGAAGCTGAAAGAAAATCCATTTCACTGCGGTTACATTCGCCGCCTTCTCTTCTTTACGACCCCATGTGCGTTTACAACAGCGTGGCTTCGCTCCAAACCGCACCGCTCCGCCGCCGCAACCACAGGAAGCCCGTAGCGTCCTCGCTCATGCATAATAAAACACGAGAGCATAAAAACCTCCGCTTCTCACATCGAACGAGCCGCCAGGTGGAGTTTGGAGCGCCTTCGCCCCAGCTGGGCTCGTCTTCCTCCCGTTTACCTTCTTGTTTGGAGCAGAAGTAAATATTTATCACCATTTAAGCAAACTCACCCTGACTGGACGCAATAAACATGGCCGACTGCGCAAAACGATCACTTTGCAGCAACCTACGGATCAAGCTGTTGGTTTAAAAGAACGGGATTCTGTATCTGGAGGCGGCGACCTCCTCGGGTCTGACCTGATGTAGCTGTCCTGCGGCGGGATGGACTCCTGGAAGAACTGGAACTGGTACAGGTAGAGGACGACGAGGTGGCCGGCGCTGAAGATGGCCATCAGGACGCACATGCAGCTGAAGATGAGCGTGTTGAAGGTCCGGCACAGAGACCACCAGGTGCACAGGAACAGGAAGATGGAGAAGTAAACAAAAGAGGTCAGGGAGGGCAGCATGATCCCTGCGGACAAAAGACAAACAAAAAGAAACCGTGAACAGAAGAGCGACGGTAAATCAGACTGCTTTAACGAACTTTAATCGAAGCCGCTTTAATCCTGTTTGCTCTTTTAAAGCTTCACTGTTATCCGGAGTTTCTGCCTTTTCTCCACTTTGAATGAAAATCTGGAGTTTGTTAACAAAAGATTTTAATCCTCTGCAACAGTTTCGTTTCTTTCTTGGTTTCCAGGCGTCTCTGACGGCCTAAAATCTGACAGTCAGGAAGGCTGCGCCACAGAAAGCTCATACAGTAAGGAACAAAATCCGCTCAGATTTTCTCCAAAAAAAAAAATGGATGGTTGACGGGTTCCTTAAATTGAAAAATTTCCAGAATCTCTTAACCATTTGCTGCTCGTTTACCTATGAAAACAGGTCAACAATGGAGACAATCATGGAAGAAGTCCGTCAGTTTTTGATGTCTTTTGGTTCGTATTTACGCTCAGAAGTGCTTTGTTTACATTAAGTGCAGACCCACATGTCGGAGCTGCACATCAACACATCTGGAAAACTTTAGGAGTAAACTCTGTCAACCTGCGCTATTTGATAAAGTTCAGGGCTGGTTTTTTTTATGTTTCTATGTCTGATTTCATAGTTTGCCTTCATTCTTTCTCTGCAGAGACTAATTCTCTCTCATCAGATTCTGCTTAAAGAACGATGATCTTTATATCCGTCCCAAACTGCAGGTAACCCTAAAAAACGACGTCAGCTCCTCACCAAACCGCAAATTAATTCCTCACGGGTGTTTCTGCTGATCTTTGACGCCTATCAGGCTCGTCATTAAAAGGATGCGGTCTGTTCTGTGCATTTATATCTGTTCAGCATCAAAACTCTCAAACAGATCCATATTTACAGCCTGCAGCTGGAAGTCAGACGTTAATGTTTTCGCTCGTGTCTGTGCGTCCGTTCCCAAAGTCCCTCCTGAATCAACAAACGGATTTTAATGAAACACGAGAAAAGGAATCATCGCGTTTGTGTCTATTACTGATTAGCTTTTGGAGTAAAGACGCCCAGCACAGCTTTGCAAACACAAACGGCTGCAGTTCAGTGAATTTTACAGACATGGAGCTGAATTTTGGAGTCCCTCGCGATGTAGCGTGATTTGGCGGATAACAATGTTTTCAGGGTTTGACCAAAACGGCAACAACGGCAAACCCTGCGCCGACAGGAAGCGGGCGATAAGCATCCCTTCTCGCTGCTCGGCTGCTTTTCCTTTTCTATGAAATAAAGAGCGTTGATTCTTAAAAAGCTCTAAATGTTTTCCTCTGGCAGAAACTTTGACTGTGAGCCAGCAGCACGTCTGGCATATTTATTATAATAATTGTAATTATCAGGTCAGGTTATGACAAAAAATCACTTTTTTTTTTAAATACTTAACACAAGCAAACCTCAACTAATTAATTAAACAGAGGAGATTCGGTTAAAATCCGAAGGAAGGTGAAATTTTCTCTATTTTTTTTTTGAGTAAACAAGGTTTTCCTTTATAGTATAGTAAAAAATCTGTTCACACCTATGACATGAGGCACTTCCTGTACACAGCTAACAACTAAAGATAATAAAAAGGTTAAATAAACGTAGTGAAAGAGGACAGTGGGACCTTCTGGGATCTTCGGGACAATCTGAAACAACACTGGGAAAAATCATTACGTCCAAAATGCCGCCTGTGATCCACTCGGCGCTTAATGGAAAGCTCTTAAAGACGTTTCCAGATAAACCGAGAGCGGAGCTGAGATGGAAACTGATAAAATCGTAGCTGCTCTCCGCAGGAGGAGCGGCTCAGACGGCCGTCAAAGTGCTGAGGAAAGTTGCCAAGGCAATTAAAAGGACGATGTACTTTTTAAGAACCTATCGAGCGTTCCGTTCGTTCGGGTTTCACGAAATTAAACGCCTGTTTCGGAAAAAAGTGTGGCGCCTTCAACAATAACCCACCATTTCCTGGAATGTGTCGGGACGACTGCTTGGCTGTTATAAAACCGTCGAATAAACGTTGAAAGTGAAACATTTTCTCTTTCAGAAATAAAATAAAATTCCCATCATTCTCTGATGGAATGAATATCGCTTTAAACTGAGAAACGAGTTGTAGTCGTTTTAATCAAACCTTAAAAATAACTTCATGTCACCCGTGTCAAACTCAAGGCCCGCCAACAATATATAGTTTTAATTTCTGTATGATCAGGTTTTTGTTGATGGCTTATTTTTAAAAATCTGTTTTAATGTTAAAAAATTCATTTAAAAGTTGAGTGAGGCGTAAGAAATGACTGCTAATGATGAGCCTTTTGAAGTTTGATCTATTTGTCTGTGTTAATTAAAGTCTGTTTGCTCTAAATTCTGTATAATCTGTAACTGGGAAAAGGTCATTGATATTTCTATATGAATGATTTGACATAATACATCTAAAACCAATTAATTTATGTAATTTTTAATAAATACTGATCGTGATCGGCCCTTGGCTAGAACCAAATTTTTAATTTTGACCCCCTTGCGTCACCGGGTTTGACCCCCGTGCCTCATGTGATATCAGAGTATGTGTTGAGGATGACTCTTAGCTACTACCACATCGAATTTCACCTCAATATCTGTGAAACTGAGCGAGTTAGAGCCATTTCTGTGTGTTGTGGCGGCCATCTTAAACTGGACTTTTTCTAAGAGTTAATCAGGCCAATCAATAATTACTTCCTGAAAGTTTCATTAAAATCCATTCATTCATTCAGGAGATATTTTGCTAACAGACACACATGCACAGCAAAAACACTATCGCCCGCCAACAGACATGCAGAAAGTCCCACCTGTCATGCCCAGCAGGACGGTGACCACCACCTTCCCCGCGGTGGTGATCAAGTTCCCGATGATGTCCTTCCCCCTGGAAGCCACTTCCGCCACCAGCCGGAGAATCTTCATCTTGGCGCTCTCTTTGACCTCCTCCTCCTCCTCCTCCTCCTCGTCTTCCTCCTCCTCCTCCTCATCGTACAGGTCGTCATTGTCCTCGTCCTCCTCGGCCTCATAGCCTGCCTCCAGGTCCTCCTCCAGCAGGACGTCGTCGTCCAGGCTGGGCTTCTCCTCGTCCTCCTGCAGCGGGTGGAGCACAGAGACGCTCAGAGCTCTCCGTGGTGCTGAAACACCGCTTCACGCAGGTGGGGGTTCGCGAAACAACCCGTCTATCTGCCGTCGTGCGCCACAGAACATTTCAACATATCTGAGCCGAAAGCACGTGTTGGCTCCACGTCCAGTCCACTCGGGTTTCCGTTAGCAGCCGTGTCCCTTTTCTCTACAGGCTCAATAAAAACAGAATTAAAAATAAAACCTAACCTGTTCAGGTCGGCGCATAAAGCTCCAAACAACCAGAGAAGCAGGCTGTTTAAATGCTGTTCCAGTCGCAACATCGGCCATTGTAGATTAATTTCTGGTGTTTCCCCAGTAATGGGGAGCCGTGCCATCTGGGCCAGCCGAAGCACTCAGAGCGAAATGTGGATTTAATTAAGACTGAGTCATAAAGAGAAGGCAGGACCTGCCAGAGGATGAAGGCTGTTTTCCAAATCATCAACTCGCACATGAAAGGTTTTTTTTTATTATTATTATTTTTAATTCAAGCTCCTTTTCCTTGCAGGCCGTGAGGCCGAGTGCGAACGCTGCGCCTCAGCAGCTGTTTTAGTCGCCGTTTTTATAGCTGCACGACACGACCCGATAATAATTAAACCTTATCGGCTCGGCGCTGCTCGTTCATGAACATAAAGCCTCCAAAGGATGCATTTAAACATCCGGTTTTACCTCGACGGATGGTCAGAGGACTGAGGGGGTTCGTAAACAAGAGACGGGAAACAGAATGAAGACATTTGTGCTCAGAAAAAAAAACTATTTCAAGATTTAAACAATAAAAGCGCGAGGACAGAGTTAACGAATGTTTACTACGGAGTCAATAACAAGAAAACAAATGGGAGGAAACCCATAGATGTTGAGTACGTCCACAGCTGCAACGCCGCGTATTTTATACTGAAAGCACCTTCGGGAAGTTAAGATCATTAAGACGAGGTTCTACACCTCAAATTTAAACAACAAAGTTTAATACTGACCAGATTAAGAAGCTAGCAGCAGGTTTGAGCTCCAACATAAAATTTCAGAGCCTTGGGGAACGTCCAGTGGTAATAATAATAACATTAATAATAAAAACATTTCTGCTTTAACATACACGTAATAATATGACACCAATGTAAAGGTTGAAAAATCTGCACGAACCTCTGTGAACATTTTGAGACAAGTTGTTTTATAATACGGTAAAAATCACCTCTCTGTCTCAGCTCTGCTCTGACTAGCCATTAACTCGTTAATCCAGTCAGAACGAAGGCGGCGTATGACGTGCATCGACAACTACGCCTTCGTTATTTTTAATTATGACCTTCATTGAGCCTTTAAACAACGGTCTAGTTTTCGCCACTCCTGAAAAAAAAAAAAACAATTTTATGTGTGATCGCTTCCTGTTTGGACATCCGGGTTCCCATAGCAGCTCTTATTTTACACTTTTATTGACAGTTTTTTCATATTTTTGTGTAGCTGCAGCACCGTTTCATAAGGAAACTGTAAAAATGGATATTAATTTTTAAATAAGCTTAAAAAATTATAATAATCTCATCATTTTAAAGCTGCCCTCCATCTTTTAGTGGCGTTAAGAGACTCTTCTAGCGATGAGCCTCGACAATCCTTGTGTGTTTTCAGCTTTAAACTCGATTCCTGCAAACTGAGACCGTTCGGAGAGCTATCTGCAACAGGTAAGACACTGACTGTTCACAACTTTTCCACAGAAGTCCGCTTCAAAATTACGACACGACAGAAACAGCTCAAGAAAAATCTTTAAACGTTGTCGACAGAAAGATGATTCTTAAGTTTGCCAGTCTGTCACAAGAATCCTCGGAAAGCATTCATTTATTATTATTAGTAGTATTTTAGGTATAAGCTGTTTTTAGGGAAATTTTAACATATTCCCACACTTTAAAGCCCTGTTGAGACACTTTAAAAGACACCTACAAGCTTATAGTCCTGAAATCTATGAGAAGTTGTTTACGTCTGAGTTTTATGATGTTTGGAGAGACTTCCTCCTCATGTTTATGGGAACATCATGATAAATGTTTACTCTAGACGTGGATTTTGTGAAAATAAATGCCTCCGTGGAGACGAGACTTCCAGATGGTTTGTCATCATCCACACAGCAGCCAACATCTCTGAGGTTGTTTCAAACAAAGACAGAAACCACGAGTGAATTGGAGATAAAGTTTGGATGCTTCTTTAAACAAAATTCGCTCCTCGTTGTGTGATTGAGGCTCCTCTTCGACGCTTCCCTGCAAAGTTTAAAATGTACAGAATGAAAGGTATATTTGTGTTTGATGCAGTCAAACGCAGATCAACACGGGCGACAAAAAAAGGAAATAATGCACTTAATTCTGGTAGTTTTAGCCTCTGGTTTGAGTAAAAACATGATCGTTAATCCTAAAAATATCATTTCCAGAAGAAAAACCAAACACTTGCAGTTTTCTTCTTATTAAGGATTCATTATTTTTTATGTCATGTACATCTTCCCTGTTCTCAGAGCTCATTATATTCCATCACACGTCCTTCTAAGGATGGACAGACGGACGGACGGACAAATGAGACCCACTTGATCCTCCGCCTCGAAGTCCGCGTTGTACTGCGCCATGTCCTCCGGCGGCCTCTTCTGGACCAGACTGCGACACAGCAGCCAGATGGCCAAGCCGGCGATGAACATGCCAATGTCCGGGATGAACACCCGGATCCCGTTCCCCGCGTCCGCACCGATCACGCTGCAGGGAGGAAACAGAAAACAGAGGAAATGCGCTGACGAAAGACGGACCGTTTCCTGAACGAGGCGTTTGGAGTCATGCGGGATAAAAGATGTCAACTGGAATGATCTTGTGATGAATATTTGTCATATTATAAAACAAGAAAACAGACTTTTATTGCCGTTTGCAGCCAGAGGCGAAAGGGGATTATGATTTTGCCCGTGTTAATGTGTCCGTTAGCAGAATATCCCATGAACAATTAGACGGATTTTAATAAAACCCTCAGATGCTAATGACAAGATGGCCGTCGCAGCTAAGTCAGATTACCAATCACCAAAATGGCTACAGCGCCAACCGATTTTGCAGACATTGTGATAAACTTCGGCGCCGCAGCAGCTGGGAGAAACTTAACGTTCGGAGTCAACGTCATTCAAGATGGCTGCTGCAGCTAACACGTAAATGGCTTCAACTCGGTCAGTTTCGCAGAAATCGAGCTAATTAGCAAAGCATCTGAAGCGCGCACAGGTTGACATTTAGGCTCTGAGAACAAACGCTGCGTCTCTGAGGAAACGAGCCCGTTCGCGTGAAGCCATGGGAATCTGGAGGTTTTTTTCCGCTCCCTAATTGTTCTTTTATTACGTGTTGAGTTTTATACGAAGTCCCACCCTCTGTAATAAAATCAGGCCTGTAGCTTTCAAGTGTGCTGCTGTTTACAAGTGAGTGAAATTCCATTCAAACCAAAAAAAACATGAGAAAGTGAACAATTTAACCCCAAAAAAACAACATGTTTACTCTTTGAAATAAGGCAGCCGGCTCAATCAGATCCCTGTTTTCCTTTTTATCACCAGCCACTGAAGGAGAAGGGCGGGCGATAATGTTTTTGCCTCTGTATATGTTAGTTTATCTGCACCATCAGCAAAATATCCCATGAGTCACTGAACAAATTTTAATTAAACTCCCAGGAAGTAAAATGAACGTGCAAATATGACTGGTTCACTTTTAGAGCCAAGATGGCCGCCGCACAGAGTAGCTGAGAGTCATCCACAACACACACTGTGAGCGTGACGTCTTCAGATGGTGCATGACGTTGTTTTTAAGGTTTGAGGTAACGGCTACAGCTCCGTGTTTGATGATCTTAGGCTAAAAGGTGGCGGGTGATATGCATTCCTTTAAGGAATGAAAGGACTTTAATCTAATCTGCTTTAACTGAACTAAAAGGAAATTTTAAAGATGTTATTCCCGCCTATATCCGCTCCAGTTCAGTAATGAAGTGAGTAATTAAAAGTCGGTATTTTCGTCGCATTTCTGGGAGCAAACAAAGCTTTTGCAACATCTGCGTTTCGATTTGTCAGCTCGCTTTTAAAAAAAAAAAAAGGAAAATTTCAAAAGGTTCGTCCTGAAAAGCGTTTGAGCCCCGTGACCCAGACTGCGGCTGTCCCGGGTGCGTCAGCGTCGGGCTCCGCAGAATCCCCGGCGATGCCCTCGCGCCGCCCCAGGACACGTTTTATGAGGTGTCATGATTGCGTCTACAATTACAGCAAATAAAAACTGTCCTTGAAATGACTAGCAGGTTTCTAGAGCGCTCTTTTAATCATCCAAACTCATTTCTATTTCAGTTTTACAGCAGATCACGCTTCTTCCTGCGTTTGGCCACCAGAGTTTGTTTTTTGTTTTTCTTCCTCCACGCCGAGGCTCCAGGTGTCATTAAACGCCGTACGATGAATTAAAAATGCTGTTTCAGGAGCAGCAGAGATGCTTCGGCAGGGATTTTTTTTTTCGTTTTGGCTCTCAGGCGAACATGAAGCTTGTTAAAAAGGCAACAGGTTGAAAACAGACGGAGTTCGGCTGCAGGAGAGGCTAAATCCAAGCGAGGACGTCTGTTTGCGTTAAAAACAACAACTACGGCAGCAGATTTACGTCACTCAGAGACGATTACTTCACAATCCAACACCGACAAACAAACAAACAAACTTATAAATGATGCAACAAAACCATAAAATGTGCAAATCAAATAGAAGTTAACCTAAACGTTAACTTGTGTTAAAACTCGAATCCTGCGAGTTCGCCAGCTCACTGCCAGAGGCCACAAAGGACCCAGGTTCACTGAGACCCTGGACTCTTCAGTCCTGATTCGCATCAATAACCCGACCAGCTCTAACTAGACTCCGCCTTCACTTTCAGCAGGGCGTGAAAATAAAGAAAAACATCAATATAAAGAGATTAAAATATGTATAGTAATACCTCATATTACTGTGGAACGTTTCTACGGTTCAATTCTGAGGAAACCAAAGACAAAAGCAGCAGCTGTGAATCCTCTGCGCGTTTCCTCTGCAGCCGGCAGAAAAACGAGGAGACGCCGTTCGTACGCTCTGAGTACGACCGTCCACACAAACGGGCAAACGCAGGAGGGGGAGCATGTTTACGGCCCCACTTTCCTCCACTTCCTGTCAGCGTAGTGGCTCCATCTGGACATCCCCGTACGGCGTGGAGACAGACGCAGAAAAAGCCTCGAAAGGTAAGACCTGCCAAGGCTGCAGAGAGGCGTAACTGGGTTCAACGTTCGCCGGAGGGTCCACGCGGGGACGGGGTTAGGAGCCGGTCGGATCGGGACTCCTGGTGGTCGATGGATTTAGGATCCGTTGCTCACTGTGCCTGAATTATACGTTACGGTTAAAACGATCATTACTCCACGGACACTCAGATCTGTGAGCGTTCCTCGGAGCAGGTGATGGAGGTGACTCTCAGCTACCACCGCGCCGAATTTTAGCTCGATATCTGTAAAACGGACGGAGTTAGAGCCGTTTTTGGACTGGAACCTGGAAGTTGAAGCCTAACCGAGTTCACAAATATTTGTAAACAAACAGTGATGTGGCAATAAATACCATAAAATCTACTGTTTTATGCTCTAAACTCCCAAAAATAGCAACACTAAATGTATGCAGCCAGTTTCTCACAGAGATTTTATGGTAAAAATATTTCAGTATTATTAGTAGATATAATCATTTACTGTCTTACCTCTCAAAGCCAATCTGTCGTATAGATTTCTCCCACGACGAACCTGGACAGAAACAACAAAAGACAGACGGAATAAATCGGCAAACTGTTTTTTTTTCCCCGCCCAAAATCTGTTTTCACACATAGATTTTTTTGTGACCATGACCTTTTACCCCATGATGCTGAAATCAATAGGGATCATCCCAGACCCACGAGGTGTCCAGCTGTGCAGTTTGACATTCCTATGTTACACGGTTGCAGAGTTAGAGAACCAATAAGGTTTTCAGAAAGGGGTCACCTGTGACCTTGATCCTACACTGCATGACCTTGAAATCAATAGTGATCATCCCTGACCTATGAGGTGTCTAGCAGTGCAGTTTGACATTCCTTTGTTAAATGGTTGCAGACTTAGAGCACAAACAAGTTTATTGAAAAAGGGTCACCTTTGACCTAGACCTTAGACCCCACAACCATGGAAATCAATAGTGATCATCCCTAGCCTTTAAGGTGTCTAGCTATGTAGTTTGACATTGCTACATTACACAGTTGCTGAGTTAGAGCAGGAATAAGGTTTTTGGAAAGGGGTCAACTGTGACCATGACCTTTGACCCCATGACCCTTGAAATCAATAGTGATCACCCCAGGTCTGTGAGGTGTCCTTTGTTGCACAGTCGCAGAGTAGGAGCTAGGATAAGGAATGGTCCACAGACAGACGGACGGATGGACAACACAACACCACGATACGTCCCGTTTTCTGTCCGAGACGAAGACCTCTGAGGAACTTTGAGGAACTTTGGGGAACCCCTGAGGAACTTTGAGGAACTCTGAGGAACTTTGAGGAACCCCTGAGGACCTTTGAGGAACTTTTAGGAGCTTTGAGGACCTTTGAGAAACTTTGAGGAACCCCTGAGGAACCCCTGAGGAACCCCTGAGGAACTTTGAGGAACTTTGAGGAACCCCTGAGGAACCCCTGAGGACCTTTGAGGAACTTTGAGGAACTTTGAGGAACCCCTGAGGAACCCCTGAGGACCTTTGAGGACCTTTGAGGAACTTTTTGGACCTTTGAGGACCTTTGAGGAACTTTGAGGACCTTTGAGAAACTTTGAGGAACTTTTAGGCTGTGTTTCCACGTGTTTTAGTGGTTAATCAGTTCCAGGGATTCAAGTCAAACCCTTTAAGAGGACAAAGAAGAATTTATCGTCGTTTATTCCACAACCAGAAAGAACGGAACAATCTGCACGTCTGGACGCTTTGTCGGCGCAGAGGGATGACTAATTAGGTGCTAAACTTCACAGAAAAGAGGTTTTCTGCTTTACAAAGAGCAGAGAGGACGGAGCTGATGTTAAATACGCTTTTGGCACAGAACGGTGGACAAAACGCTCCATCTGACCGAGTTTATCTGCAGCTTCACCTCCAGGCGACTTCCAGCTGCTTTTGTTAAACCGTGCAGGAAATCTTCACTGTCAGAGAGAGACAGCTGGGTTTATTTAAAGGACAATAAAAAGAAAAGCTTAGTTCGCGAATAGGTGGTGATAAAACCATAAAGAGGCTGAAAAAAAAAACAACAAAAGACTGTAAATAAACTGAAAGTCGTCGTTTGGTTGACATATTTTTCTATTTTTTTTTGAGGATCCTAATAAAATGTCTGACAGGCTTGGGTCAAAAAAATAAAAATATGTGAAGATAAAAGAGCGGCTAAAAGGTCAAACTTTGTGCTGCGAGTTTTTAAACTGTAGTTTAATCTGAATTATTTCAGATAACTGCGTGAACAGCAGAAATGTTTTCACTCATTTAAAGGAAAGACGAACACATCAAACAGAAATGTTGTCTTTTTACCTTTTAACACTCTTTGCAGGAGTTCTTGACATTTTAATGTTTTATTTGAGCGTCGTTCTGTGAGCGCGGCGTGCAACTCTCCTGCAAACCCAAACAGCTCCCCTCAGAGTATCGAACCTAAAAGGACACCAAATGAAGCGGACTGTACCTTTTTTTAAAAACGTCAGCTTCAGTGTCTTTAAACGTTCCTCATTTCTGACTAATCAGTGATAAAAACCACTTTAATATCAGTTTTATTTCTGCAGATTACATCAGAAAGTCCAGTTTCCAAACCTCTAAAATCATCCAGGATTGAAGGAACTCGGACTCCGGTGGGCAAACAGAGAAGACGGGTCAGAGGTTGGGCATTTGAAAGGGCAGGAAACATCTGTGGAGGCATGACTAAACACCGACGCCGAGCACAGATACTCCCACTTCTAAGAGCTCGGAGGAGTCGGACGGATGGGCTTATCAGCGATGACCAGGGGTCAAAGCCGAAACAGCGGCGGCAAGATCGGCCCAACGCCGTCGCCCGTTCACACGCGGAGCGAGGAAGCACGAAACTCAAATCCCCGAATACACAAGAAGCAAAAACCAAAGAGGAAAAATATTTCATGAACCACTGGATGGACAGTAACGAAAGTCCCGGATGATGTCCCGGAGATTCAAGATGGCCGCCACGAGCAACCGAATACAAAAATGTTCTACAGGTAGTGAGCTCAAATTTGGCGTGGTAGTAGCTGAGAGTTGTTGACAACGCATACGTCAAGCACTAACCGATCGAGCAAGGTCTGTTTGAAAAATGACACCATTAACTGCTGGAGCCAACTGTGTTTGTCTGTTAGCAAAATATCTCATCAATCACAGGATGAATTTCAATGAAAATTTCAGGAATTAATCACTGGATGTGCATCTAAAACTGATTAACTTCTGGAGTCAAACCAATTAAAGATGGCCGCCACAGCCAACCGACCCCAGAAAACACAAAAATTATGATAACTCTGTCAGTTTTACAGATACTCAGCTATAAATTGGTGTGGTAGTAGCTGAGAGTCACCCTCAACAGATACTTCAAGCACGACCATATCGCTCATGAGATCACGGTTAACGTCATCGTGCGAGGTTTGACCGAATCGTCCCTAACTCCGCCCCTTCTCAGTCTGAAACTCCAGCGGGAGAGGCGACAGGCGTTCCTTCAAATAACGCCCGTGATCAAGATAGCCGCAGGAGAATATCAGAGGCGAGTCTTTCTGAATCGTATCGAACACGGTGCCTGTTGGCGGTAAACGCAGCCCCTTCCCGCGCCGTGTCAGCACGAAGCGTCGGCTCATCTGGTGACCAGTCGCTGACCCGCCCCGGAGGAGTTTTTGTTTTTCTGAGGAAGTTTCCTGTCGCTGCGTGGGTATCTGGCTGCGACCAGGAGGGTCTTCAGTGGGAGGACGATCGTTTCGCCGTGAAGGACTCCTTGTTTATGCGCCGCTGCCAAAAGGAAAAGGCTCTTAAAGAAGCCAAATACCAGATATAGAAATCTGAGATAAGACTGTTTCTCACAATGGAGTCGGCTGATGAATGAGACAAACGTCCGACTTCCTGTTGGAGTCAGAATATAAAAATAAAAGCAGCTCTGGGAGGTGAAACCTCAACAATAAATAATAAAAACATAAGTTTGTACGGATGAAGTGCATCCTGGACTCTTGAAAAATGTCGCCTTGTGACACATTTTCATCCTGATTATTTGATTTTGAATATTGTGCAAAAAGACTTAAACCGTTCCTCGTTAACGCCAGCTCGTTAACCTCTGGAGTCCGGCCAATTGCTCCGGCATGAAAGGCTGCGGGCGATATGCATTCCTTCAAGGAGCGCTGCGCTTTTAGTTCCTTACATTTCTTATAGTTCATTAAAGTCGTCTTAATCAACCGTTTTCAGACTTTCTGAACGTTTTTTTTAGGGAAATCTGCGACTTTTTTACTCATTTTCTGTCACCTTCAGTCTAAAAAAGGCTCAAAAACTGAAACAAAGACAGTTTTGTGGCGACACGTAACTGACAAATCAGCAAAATATTTACTTTAATGTTACCAGCTTGACATGGAGACTTAATTTGCTCAAATTTCTTGGGTTAAATCTATGAAAAATACCAAAAATGAGAGTTTGACGGGTAAAAAGCAGCACTTGTGACTCCCACACAGCTAGTTCCTAAAGACACGACACGATTCGTCTGCTGCGGATCGTTTTTAAGTCCTCAGTTATCCAACAACTTCATCTTATTTAAGGAAAAACTGCACAAAATGGCATCATGCTCAGGTTAAAAAAAAAGAGGAAAATAAGTGGGAAAAGTAGCTAAAGTCTAAAAGAAAGCTTTGATCAAAACCACAAAGTTTGGCTCCTTAAAAAGCAAATTAAAGCGACGTTTTTGTCTTTCCTTCCCTGACATTAACCCTCTAAATCAAAGCTAACAGATGTATTACCTAATAGATAAAGCGGAGAAAATAAAGTCGGATAGATCAGACTTTATGGGGTTCTCAGGCCGGCGTTTTGATCTGCCAAAAGTCCACAGCCCCCGAGAATCCAGTCATAAAAAAATCTCCCTGAGAGCTTTTTTTGTTTTAGTTTACCCTCCCTGAACGGCTCGTGTGTTTCGGCCCGAGGCAGCGAGGTTTCCTCAGCTCTCCGAGTTGGCCGTGACTCGGCTGAGACGCGTTCGGACCTTCGGCGCTTTAAGACAGAGCTTCCCGTCGAGCCCGAAGCCCAGCCGGTCACACCTCACATAACCTCTCCTCGTTTTTAGTTTCTCGAAGCGAGCCGATTAAATTAAGGGGCCGCGGCTGCGTTCCGACTCCTCGCGATGTCACCAAACACAGTTTTTCCAGACGTTCCAGACTCAAACGGTGCACCGGATCGAAACCTTCTCCTCGGGCCGTGAGGCGGCCACACCTCCTCAGCTGCAGAGATCAGAACCTGACCTGTGTGATGAATGAGACACACATGTGGGCCCCGACACGAACAAACAACACATCCCTCCCCCACCGCCGCTGCCGCCGCCGCCAACGTCTGCAACCATCTGTGAAACACTGAACGAGATGTCTGAAGCCTCGTTTAGAAATCTGCCTGCAGCTACGTCTGAGCAGGTTTAAAACATGGCGGCTGCAGAGACGAGACACTTCCTGGCGTCACCCTCGTCGTTTTTAAAAAGCAGGAAGCAGCAGATAAATGATTCCACTCCTTTTAACACAGACAGATGCAGCATCACCTTAACGAGGAGGACAACTAAAGATCCAGCTTGGATCGTCTTCTATGCTTGTTGGGGAAGAATGAGACTTCCCATTTCCTTATTTTGAAGATATCAAAACAAAAAGAAACAAAAAATGTCAGTTTTTAGGAAATTTTTAGTCATAAAACTAATCAGGTTTCCCCTCATCTGGGCAGAAAGTAAAGACAGGGCTGAAAAATAAAAGCCTTCAGTGGGTTTTTGACATGATTCTGACCCATTATTCCCCTGATAGGTTGTTTAATTCAGCTTGATTCCTGTAAGAAACAGATCTGCCTGTTTCCAGTCAGCCGGCTGTACGTCGCCTCGACCGGCCCGGAGGCCGCGGCGTACTCACAGCTGAAGTTGGAGGAGATGGAGTTCCCGGCCAGGAGGCTGTTGACGGTAATCTGATAGATGACGTGGAGCAGCAGGAAGGACACGCTGGTGAAGCAGAGGGACTGCAGCAGGCGTCCTGTGTGGCCTGCGGGGGGAGAAACAGAGAAAACAAAAAGGATTTTTTACTCGTTTGCTTTCCGACAGAGCAGTTTATCCGCTTTCCGAGCTGCGCGGCAATAAAAAAAAAAAACTGGTATTCCTGAGGTTTTTCTTTTTATTGTAGCCGTCTCGGGGCCGATCGAGGAATGTCTCTCAGGACGGACAGCTGTTTCCTATTCGGCATCACGTCGATCTGATGCTAAACCAGCTGGGACAGAAACCGAACCGGATCACAGCGCGGATCCCGGCGAAAAACGCCGAGCCAGCTTCGTTTCTGTTGGGGAGTCAAATAAACATTCTGGTGGACCGCAGGGACCTTTGGTTCATTATGAAACGGAGCGGCGCCAGCCTCCGCACGTCCTGCGAACGGCGGTCTGAGGCCTCAGAGACCCCGAGGGTGACTAGAGCTGTGTTCTCCTGTGGCGCAGGTAGAGAGCAGACCGGATCCTGGGGGGGGGGGGCTGCCACAGCTGCTCAACACATGGCTTTTTTACACAGCGCCTGCAGGTATTTGGGATAATTTCAGGAGCTGTTATGGCGATTATTCCCCACCGCAGGATGTTTCAGACCTGCTCTTATAATAAAATTAATAATAAAATAAAATTTGTTTTTGAGCAAAACAACAAATAGCAGCTCTGTTTCTATCCTTTTAGTTTGATCAAACTGTCATAAATATCCGCATATTGTGGTCCAGCAGTTAATCGCACGGCAACGTTTCCATCCCGTTAAATTTACTGCAGGTTTTAAGAGCGGGCTGCAAGAAATCCTGGTGAAGGTGAGGTTATTAGCGCTGCGCCTCGTTCGGCTGGGGGCTAACGGTAACGTAACGAGCGCAGCAGCACAACATGTTTGTCTTATTAGACGTGAGAGAGAGAGAGAAATATTTAAAAAAGCACTAATTTCCCCTCTTTTCATTTCCCCGAGCTTCCAGAGGGAAAGAAAAGGATGCTTGTTCAGTCATGGGAAAAAAGAAAATCCGTTTCTTTTTTTTTAATTCTCTGGTTTTATGCATCTGGACGCATAAAAAAAATAAAAATCTGGTTCTAAAATTTGACAAATCGAACCTTCCACCGTGTCTTTATTTATGAAACAGGAAGGAAACAAACAGAAGCGAACAGGTGTGTCGACGCAACGCCAGGGTGGAAAGACATCAGCAATGACCTCAGAGAAGCAAATGTCGCCGCCCGTCAGTCTGGGAAGGGTCAAAGGTCATTCCCAAACCATCGGGAAGGATTTTAGGATGGTTGCCGGTCTTCCCGGGAGAAGACGTCGCAGCAAACTCACCCCAAGGTCAGACCGTGCGGCGCTCGGGGAAAATCACAAAACCCACGAGCTCCATCTCAGATTGATAGGGGTTCCAAAAAGTCCCCTTACCCTTACAACAACAACCAATCAGAAGCCTCGGTAGATAAATGAGAACTCTCGTCCAATCGGTGGTGGTGCTACAACAACGGCGCTCGCTTGTTCAAAGATGGCTGCCCCCGCGGATCGACGGGCTCCTAGCATGAACTCCTCTGTAGACCAAAAGGTTCTGGAGTCAGACGCGAGGCCGTCTGTCCGACAGCTGAAGCTCGGACCAAACTGGGTCAAGTCGCGTCAAGCCCAAACCCGGCAGCTAATCTACAACAGAACGGCCCAAAAATGAAAGAATCGAGGAGCCGCAGCGGTCCGGTCAGATTCCAGAACCTCAATCTGACCGAACTTCAGAGAGCTGAGCAGAAACAAAGGTCTGCAGACCTCAATGAACTGAACCAGTGTTGTAAAGAAGATTTCCTCCACAACCACGTGAGACAGAAAACAACTACTGAGAGCTGCTGGATTACGAGATGGACTTTTTCCCCACACAGCTTTTCCATTTTAGCTTCATTTTTGTTTAACAAAAGATGACATGAGGTTTTGTACACTTACGTTTATTTGTCAATGGAAAGTTTGAGGCATTTTTTTCTGGATCCAAATTGGCTCCGAAGCTTATAAATAATGGGTTGACATTGTGTAACAGAACATTTTTGTTGTCTTACGGCCGTTTGCGTCGGGTGTCCCTCATCTAAATAAAAAAAAAAATCAACATTTTTGGTCCCATTCAGTCCCAGAGCGCCCTCCTGAGAGCGAGTTTTATTTGCTTATTGAATAGGAGGCATTGTTCGGGTTTTATAGTTGCTCTTTTTCTGCCGTCAGTTAGAAAATTACCCCCGCTGACAACAAATACTGCCCCATTAAATGACTCAGGTCCCAATGCAATTTATCCAGCGGCGGACTTGACTTCACAACGCAGTGGGGGGGGGGCAACCTCTGCCGAAACAGAAACCGGAGAAACACCAAATATTTAGACTAGTTTCTGTAGAAGTTCTAAAGCCGTCCCCTTCGGGAGCCGGTCGGGTCAGAGGTGGTTGTAGAAAACACACGGAGCTTCACGTTACGCTCCTTAAACGCTCTCTCCGAATGTCAGAGCGAGCCTTCGAGGGAGATTTAAACGTGAAGCTAAACAAACAAACGGCGAGGCGAGAGAAACGTCGGCTGCCTCCGGCTGGGGGAGGAGCGTCGAACCCAGACGGCCCGTCGGCCACGCCGCACCACGCCACGCCGCACCACGCCACGCCGCTGCGGCTTCTTTAAGGAAATTACCACCGATGAATTATTCACGTTCCAACATTTGGTTTAAATTAACTTCACGGGTCCACCTTCTGCGGGGGCTTTGTGATCGGGAAACAGACCATCAAACCGGAGCGCCAAATTCTGATCAGCCTCTTTCCTGACTCCACTTAAAACCGACCGCCTGCCACGCCTTCAGGGAATGCATATCGCCCGTCGACTTTAAGGTCAAAGTTTTAGCCTAAAATGTTGAGAAATTAGAGTTGTAGACATTTAGATCAAACCTTAAAACTCAGCTGCGTTAATTTTAGCTCAGTATTTATAGGACTGACTGAGTTGTAGCCATTTATGTGCTGGCTAATGTTGATTAGCTGTGGTGGCCATCTTGAATTGGACTGACTCCAAAAGTTGATGAGTCGTAGATGTACATCCATTGAGTATTTCCTGAAAGTTTCGCTCAAATCCACCAAGTGGTTCATGAGATATTTTGCTAACAGACGAAAAAGGTTTGACTCAAACTATTTATGCTAAATCTTTGAGCAAAGCTGCTAGCTACTAGCACTCAGAGTATGTGTTGTGAATGACTCCCAGCTACTACCACGCCAAATCTTAGTTCAAAACCTATAAGATTGACTGACTTATGATCATTTTTGTGTTTTTTAAGATCAGCTAGCTGCGGTGGCCATCTTGAATCAGTTTGGCTCCAAAAGTTAATCAGTTGTGGAGGCGTATCGAATAATTATTTTCTGAAAGTTTCGTTCAGATCCACCCAGTGGTTCGTGAGATATTTTGCTAAAAGACGGACCACAACAAGTACTATGCTCCCCCAAAGTGTTTTTCCTTCATTTAAAATGTTAATTATCGCTGTTATTCTGAACTTCAAAGCAGTTTGAGTGTCCGGAACCGGATAAAAAACAAAATCAGCCCTTCGTTCAGCAGCTTTTATCGCTGGAGAACGTCTGACACGGTCCGAGGCCGCGGGTTCTTTGGTTTTCGGGTTTTCTGCTTCAGAACGTCGTTAAAATAAAAACAAAGCATGAAGATGTAGAAAAAGCAGCTTCAGGTCAAACTTTCTTCATGAAAACGAGATAAAAACGCTGCTTTTATGAACTGTTTGTGACGTTTTCTGGGTTTAATTTTTCTCATTTCTCCACGGGAACCTTGTCGCAGATCAGAAACTCGACGTTTTCTGTTTTATTAACTGAAACCGTTTTAATGACTCAATTGTTTGAACAGTTTTTAAATCCTCGAACCCGAGCTCGGCGGGCGATAAGCATTCCCTTCTCTGGTTTAATTCACTTTTAGTACATTTAAAGAAAACAAGTTCAGCCTTTAACCTTCCTGTTACAGAAAGCCGACACCGTTTTATTTTATTTTATTTATGTTATTTTATGCCTTAGATTTTACTTCATCCCGGCTGAAGTTTTTGTTACAATCAATTTGTTTTTAAAGCTCCAAACTTAGTTTAAATTTTAATTAACTTAACGTTAAAACACCTGCTTCCAAAGCTGCGACGACTACAAAAACTAATTTGATAAATACAGATTTTTTTCCCGTGGATTCTCTCAGAGGTTGGTTTTGTCTCGGGGCTGCTGCCGAAGGGCCAAACGTTTCGTTAAGAACTCGAGTCCGGGCGCTGAGGAGACAGAAAAGTTTTTGAATCGTTAAAAAAAAAGAAAACGAGCAGATAAACGCCGATGCAACTGTTCGAGTGGACATGTGGCTGAGGCCTCTTCTCTTTAACTATTGATGAGGAGGTAAGTGGTCCACTTTCCCTCCTCCTTCGTCCCCTTTACTTCCTGATTGTTATTTCAGCCGGAGCCGAGGAGACGAGGAGCTGAGGAGACGAGGAGGCGAGCTGGGACGGGACGAGGCTTCATGTATTATTAACGGCTCCGGGAGGTGCGCCGCTCCAGCAGTTTGCGGTGGAGGCAGCGAAACGAGCGCCGCATTCATCACCGGCGAGGCGAGCGGCCGCCTCGGTCGCTTCCTAGAAACCACAGATGGTGATTTACTCATCCTCACGTCCCGGGAGAAGGGCCCCGGGGCCGGTTTACAAGCTTCGATAACACGTTTCTGACCCAAAACAACAAAAAAATACCAATTCCATCAAACCTCGTAAATACAAGACCTTTGATTAGAGCTCGAAGTGCGACTCTCAGCTACTACCACGGCAAATTTCCGTGGCCCCAGCCTCGACCCCGTCCCTGACCTTAACCCCAGCTTGACCTGGCCCGCGACCCTGGCCTCAACCTCGACCCTTGCCTTGACCCTGGCCTCGACCCTGGGCCTCGACCCTGGCCCTGGTCTCAACCTCGACCCTGGCCTCAACCCCGACCCGGGCCTCGACCCTGGCCTCGACCCTGGCCCCCGCCTCAACCCCCA
>NC_051449.1:4655181-4664222 GCF_001649575.2 Kryptolebias marmoratus | reverse complement strand
GCCCTGGTCTCAACCTCGACCCTGGCCTCGACCTCGACCCTTGCCTTGACCCTGGCCTCAACCCTGGGCCTCGACCCTGGCCTCAACCTCGACCCTTGCCTTGACCCTGGCCTCAACCCTGGGCCTCGACCCTGGGCCTCGACCCTGGCCTCGACCCTGGCCTCGACCCTGGGCCTCGACCCTGGCCTCAGCCTCGACCCCGACCCTGACGCCGGCTTGACCTGGCCCCTGACCCTGGTCTCAACCTCGACCATGGGCCTCGACCCTGGCCCCTACCCTGGCCTTGACCCCAGCTTGACCTGGCCCTCGACCCTGGCCCTAACTTCGACCCTGGCCCTCGACTCTGGCCTTGACCCCGACCTGACCCTGGCCTCGACCTCAACCCTGACCCCAGCCTCGACCCCAGAGGGAAACAGTCGGAAACCCCGCGGACGAAGAAGGCGAAGAAGGCGGAGTCCGCTCGTTACCTTGCATGGTGGCGCAGGTCGGCTCCGGGAAGAGCGGGATGAGCAGGAGGTAGATGAGGTAGACGAAGGACAGGACGTTGTACCTGAACAGGCAAGCTGCAGGGGAAAAAACCCACACACACACATCTGTGATTAGATCAGAATAAACAATAACTTCATTAAATAAAACACATTTTTCAGGATTTTCCCACAGTTTCACAGCAACTAAAGGGCAAAAACAAAAGCAGATTTCAGAGAAACATCTGGATAAAATCATTCAAATGTTCCTGGAGTCTGAAAGCTGCTTGTTGGATTCAACGAGCCTCGTTATCTCCTCCGCCGGCCTTCATCACGCCCAATAAATTCACCAATAAACTGACGTTTCAAAACGAATCATCCAGGAGTTAGGACAAACAAGGAGATCTGCTTTATCTAAAAAAAAACAAAAAAAAAACAAAACAGCTTTGTCTCATTTGAAGGCTTTAATTTCCAAATATTTCACATGATTTCAGACGTTTCAGACATTTTTTTTGTCATAGAAATAAAACAGAAGCATCAAAAAAAATGTCTGGTTTCCAAAAACCGCCAAGATCTGAGAGCAATGAGTGGATCTGAGGAAGTTTTTTGTAATATTTTACCCGATTTGTCATAATTTTAGCAACGCCACGCCACACCACGTGGTGAATCTGTTGTTTGAGTTTCAAGTTAAACCTTAAAGCGAGCATGAAAATAAAGCCCAGACAGTGGAGGAGCTTCAGCTTCGGCTTCGGTTTCAGCTTCGACTTCAGCTTTGGTTTCAGCTTCAGCTTCAGCTTCTGTTTCAGCTTCAGCTTCAGTTTCAGCTTCAGCTTTGGTTTCAGCTTCAGCTTTGGTTTCAGCTTCAGCTTCGGTTTCGGCTTCAGCTTCGGTTTCAGCTTCAGCTTCGACTTCAGCTTTGGTTTCAGCTTCGGCTTCGGCTTCAGCTTCGACTTCAGCTTTGGTTTCAGCTTCAGCTTCAGCTTGTTTCAGCTTCAGCTTCTGTTTCAGCTTCAGCTTTGGTTTCAGCTTCAGCTTCAGCTTCGGTTTCAGCTTCGGTTTCAGCTTCAGCTTCAGCTTTGGTTTCAGCTTCAGCTTCAGCTTCTGTTTCAGCTTCAGCTTTGGTTTCAGCTTCAGCTTTGGTTTCAGCTTCAGCTTCAGCTTCAGCTTCGGCTTCAGCTTCGGTTTCAGCTTCAGCTTCGACTTCAGCTTTGGTTTCAGCTTCAGCTTCTGTTTCAGCTTCAGCTTCGGTTTCAGCTTCAGCTTTGGTTTCAGCTTCGGCTTCAGCTTCGGTTTCAGCTTCAGCTTCGACTTCAGCTTTGGTTTCAGCTTCAGCTTCAGCTTCGGTTTCGGCTTCAGCTTCGGTTTCAGCTTCAGCTTCAGCTTTGGTTTCAGCTTCAGCTTCGGCTTTTGTTTCAGCTTTGGTTTCAGCTTCGGCTTCAGCTTCTGTTTCAGCTTCAGCTTCGGCTTCGACTTTGGTTTCAGCTTCGGCTTCAGCTTCTGTTTCAGCTTCAGCTTTGGTTTCAGCTTCGACTTTGGTTTCAGCTTCGGCTTCAGCTTCTGTTTCAGCTTCAGCTTTGGTTTCAGCTTCAGCTTTGGTTTCAGCTTCAGCTTCGGCTCCGGCACACAGGGACTCTGTGTCACACGCGGAGAACCAATCCGACCTCCTGAATCCGTCCTACGCAGTTAGATCAACAAACTCAGGGTTTACGACCCACAAGTTATCGTCCAAGTCACAGAATCCAGCAGAAAAAAAATTACACTTAACTGCAGAAAATGGTTCTTTTTATTTATCTTTGCGCGGTCAATAGAGCTATTCATCGACATTTGCCTTGGCTCCGACTCGTCCCCCGGCGGAGGAGTAAAGTACACCTCCCGCTTCCCTCCGCGCTCCGATGCAGACAAGACGAAAAACCAACAAAACGGTAATAAACGTGTCGGTACGGATCACACACATCTGGGGATTATCTGCGATCAGTTCCAGTTGGACAAACCCAACTCGATTCGGAGGTTTAAAAACCAAACACCTAATGGTTGTTGGTGATCATTTTTGTTTTTTATTTTTAAACTTTTCCTGTCTGAGCTTCTTGAGGGACGGAATGACTCACGATCTTTACGCTTCAGTTCCACACCCAGTTCGGTTTTTATTGAATACGGCGACAAAACGCGACAATCCTGGCCAACATGGCGGGCCGGAGGCCGGAGGCTTACAGGCGTGAGGATGTCTGCTCTGACTGATAATCGTTTTGTTTCTGCAGACATCTGACTGCAGCCTTCCTGACCGTTTGCCTCTGCTGCGTGACTCACCATCGGAGGATTTTACCCCGAGAATGAAAATAAACTGCAGTTGTTTTCAGATCACGGCAAAAAAAAAATATTACAAATTCAAAAAAAAAATAAAATCCCCTTTTGAGGCTGAATGAGAAGTTTGTCTGACCCAGTTCAAAGGTGTTATTATAGAAACACGACGCCTTAAACGCATAAAAGGTGGATCAGAACTACAGGCGAGGTCAAAACTAACCGGGCTTCAGGTTTCAGCCCACAAATGTGAGAAAATAAAAAAAATAAACCATACGAAGATAAGGTGAGATGGTGCCAGCCCAAACCGAGTACTAGGAGATAACAGAGGAATTTAAAAATAATAAAAGCATCAGAACATAAAACCTGACGGGAACTTCCTTTAAAGAAACAGCCAAAGAAGTCGAAGTTTTTAAAAACCGATGCTCAGAAATTATATTTTCTTTTTAAGTGACAGCTTATTTCTTTAAGTTTAGCACCGGTTGACATTTATCCTCTCTGGTTTTATCTAAAAACATTTGTAAACAGAAGCTTCGAAACTTTAAAGTTAAATCTTAACTCCTCCAAACCAACACAAGCTGCTTTTTAATCACATATGAATACCTAAAATGTCCTTTAATCATATTCATTTCATCACATATTACCTGTAACAATTATTGTTCTCGTGTGTGTGTATCTATATCTATATATATATAATTTGCATATTGTTTACTAGTTTTGACAAAAAAGTATTAGCCCATCTTATCAAAAAAAAACTTATTTTTGTTTATAAAGTTCTTAAAAAGATAAAAAAATGTTGCTAATATTGTTCTTTTTAAAGGTTAGGATGGATCTTATGTGTAAGTATTGTTGTTATTTGTTTTTTTTTTATCTTTAATCCATTCACTGCAGCTTCAGACTAAATGATAACAGCATTTAGCTAACAGGCTAGCAGCGTTAGCAGCTAGCTAACGCTAAAAGCTATCACAGTTATAGCATCAAATTAGCAGCACATTCAGCGCATCAACTGAAACTTATTTGCTAGCATTAACTAATGTTAGCGAGGTTAAACTATGATATCTTACACAAGCCTGAGTTGGATTTTCTTGAGGATTTAAAGTGAGCAGGGTTATGTTTTAGAGCTTTGACTCTTTAGAAATGTAACTTAATATCAGAAATTAAGTATACTGTAGACCTGCCTGCTACAAGAGACGTTAAGAAAACAACTGGTTTGACAGCAATGCTAACAGAAAAGTTGCAACTTAAGTTTATTTTTATAAACTAAGAATTAAAACCTAATTTTGAAATACTGTTAACATCAACCAGATATGATAGAAGACAGCAAAAACATTATATTACCTTAAAAATGAGCACTAAAGCTTCATGAAGCCTGTGTTTTATCCAGGGCCGGAAACAAAAGGGGGGCCTGGAGGGGCCTCGACCACAAATCAATAAACATTAAAGTCCTTCAGAGAGCTCCATTATTCATCAACTCCCATTAAATGAGCTACAGCTAAACACCTTTATTTAAATAATATTTCTAAATCCGTTTCAAGGCTAAATGAAACCAGCATTCCTTGAAGAAATACATGCCGCCCGCCTCCTGGCGTGCAAAAGTTTTAAACCGTGTTGTGTTAGCGCTCAGAGCACGCGTTTGGGATCAGTGTCAGCTACTACCACACCAAATGTTATCTCAGCAGCTGTAAAAACAACCGGGAAACAGCCATTACTGCGTTAACTAAGGTCCATTAGCTGTGACAGCCATCTTGAATTATTCAGTTGTAGATGTACGCCTAATGACATTTTGGAGAGTTTCGTTGAAATTGGTCCAAGGGTTCAGGAGATTTTTTTTTTTTTTTGCTAACAGAGACACACAAAGGCAGTTACACGATCACCCATCATCCATCGTGCCAAAATGAGGTTAAGCAATAAAAACAAATACTGAAGAAAACACCTCCAACCCACCGAACCCTGGCTCCAAATTACCTCCAACTAAAACTACAGGATTTAAGTTCTGAATAAAACAAACTAAACTCAGGAGAGTTTAAAAACAAAAGAAAGTGATTAAAAAAATAGAGTTTGAAAACTAAACTAAATACAAAACGACTTAAAGTAAAATTTAAGTTATGTATGTTTCAGATTTCAATGTAAATAAACAAATAATGAAACAATGAAAGCAATATAAATAAAAAACACAGCAAAGTGGTAAATATAAACAAGAAGCAGAACTGACTGGAATCCCTGAATGAATGAGTTAAACTGAGCAGAAACACGTCCGCTTTACTCGTTTTATTCGATCAGTCGGAGTCAAAGAGACAAAAACCTTTTTCTGCAGCTCAGAACGACCAGAAACATTTAAATTTATATCCTGAAAAATGACACAAACAAAAGTTTCTGTCGCATCCCGGTGAGAGGAAAGCCCGACTCTACGAAACAAAGAAATTAAAATCTACAGATTGTTCTGTTTTGTGGCGACGGCTCCGTTTCTGAAGCAGAGCAACAAACTGTTTCATCGGCAGCTTTACAGTTTTTTTCTTTCCTGTTTGTCTCTGGGTTGCCTTTTCGCTCGCACATTTGCACAGCAGGTTCAATATCCGATGAGACGTTTGGGAAAGTGAAAGCTCGTAATGATGTTCGCGCTCCTAACTCTTCCAGTAAACACATAAACAGCGGACTGTTTGATCAGCAAAACTGTAATTGTGTGTGTGTGTGTGTGTGTGTGTGTGTGTGCTGGCGGAGGGGATTGTGTACACACGGGGCCTGACCGCCTGAATAGAGGTGCTGTCAGATGTTCGACACGAAACACTGACGGTGTGACGTCAGCAGACGGGTCTGCCGCAAGCGCAGGAAACGCGCGCAGAGAGGGCGAGTGCGGGAGTTCGAAGCCAGGCAGCAGCTGCCGCGTCTGTGTCGCGCCTGGGGGGACAATAACTGGGACCCGCGCCGGCGAAATGACTCGGAATGCAAAAACGTGTCAATGACTCCATGAAGGCATCATCCTGGGACCCAAAACAGCCTTTAAGACAGAAGTGTCTTCAGAAATATAATCCTGGTAACTCCCTTCGAAATGGACCGTATTTCTGCACCGGGAAATCCCCTCGTATAATGTCTGGCTTCATCGAGAAGCTGCACTCCCGTATTCAAACCGGCACTCTCGTAAACGAAGCCCAGCTTGCCGCCGGGTGACAAATCGCCAAATTACATGAAAATTCGGCTCGTTTCGAATCTTCTGAGACGGAGGATTTGAAAACAATGACTGGATATTGAAAGATTTCTCACCGTGATTCAAGTTTGTCACCACGTTTATCACAAATATATAGTTTTTATTACAAAGCAAGAAGACCTAAAATGTAATTTATTTATAGAAGACATTGGGAGGAGAGTTTGTAATAGTCTAAGCTATAAAAACGCCGAAGTTTAAACGTCATCGAGATCAGAAGAGGGGTTAAAAGCTGCTGCCGGCAGCTTGCTGTGGTCACCATGGTAACCGCACACCTGCGTCTCTTGCTCCCGGACGGCAAACCAAACGAGAGGCAGAGAAAAAAAAAAACACAGACTAAAAAGTAAGTCTCGAACAGAAACTAAAGATTCTGGGGAGTTTTTTTTTAAGGAGGCGTGAGAAGTTGAATGGATTAACTTTCCTCAGTCTGGAACATAACGATGGTCAATGGGGAGAAGAGTGTGTCGACTCGGCCGTCTGGAGGGATTCGAGAGAAAACCGTAAAAGTCCCGCAGCAGCGAGAGACATGACGGGTGGAAGAGGACAGAAATGTCTACGTTTCGATGTACAAACTGTTAAAGCTCAGACGGAAAGTCGAAACATCTGACGGCAAAATCTCTGCCAACTGTGTGAAAACTGGTAAAGACGTCAACTCTTTTTCTCGAAGCTGCGAAAGGAGACGAGAGAATAAACACAAACATCCCGCTTCTCCATTCAGGGTCACGAGGAGCTGGTGTCTGTCTCCAGCAGTCACTGTAGAAGAGGCGGGGGACACCCTGGACAGGTCGCAAGTCCATCACAGGGACAACAAGACAAACATTCACCCTCTCATTCACACCTAGGGACGATTTAAGAGTTACCAGTGAACCTAACGTGCATGTTTTTGATCTGTGGGAGGAAACCGGACAGTAAACCCACGTGAGCTCAAGGAGAAGCTCCAGGAAGGCCTAAAGTCAGGAAGCGAACCTGTGACCTTCTCGCTGGGAGGCAACAGCTCTAACCACTGCACCACTGTGCCACCCCCAGTCGGTCACGGCGTGCGGCTGCAGTGCACGACAGGCGCTCATTGGCACTTTGAAAAAAAAAAAGAAAAACATAAAATATTAAAGGTATGTTTACGATAAAAGGGAAAGCAGTTCTTCTCTCCCTCACAACCGCATTATTAATTCATACTGTTAAAACGACTTTCCACGAATTAATGGAGACGACGCACGGACTCGCAATTGCTTCTGGAAATAAAGGGCACGCCGGCCTGTCAGCCGATGCATTACGGCGGAACTGAGTGAGTCTTATCTGCGGAAAGCATGCTGTTAGCTTCCAAAGTACCTCGGCTTTGAGCGCAGACACCACACTGCAACCTCAGCAGCGGCTCGGCGCGAACCGCTTCTCGCCTGCGGCCCACCGCAGGATTACGGCGGCAACGTCGAATTTAAACATGACAGCAGCCGACCAAAGTGCTTCAGGGTTCACCGCCAACCGCCAAACGAAAGAACAAGATTAAAGATGAAATAAAACACAGAAACGTGAACAGAAAGCAGACGGCGGTCTAATGTCAGAGGGCAGAAAAAGGCCGATCTCCTCTGAGCTTCATCCTGCTTTTTGGGACAACCAGTCAGTAAACTGCTGCCGAGCCGAGGAGTCCAAAAAGGCGACACTTTAAATCAGCGTTTGAGCTAAAAAAAGAAATAAATACACAAACAAAAAGCAGCCGGCATGAATCATCTGCTCAGCAAAGGAGCGAAATCCGGCTGAAGACGTCAACGAGGCGGCGAGCTGTGAGGAGCGCTTCCCTTAATGAAGTCAGATAAACGGGTAAACCGACTCCCGCGCACTAATTGAGGGTTACGTGAAACGGCGTCGACGTTAACTGACTCGCAACGAGCCAGCCATCAACACGGAGAAACCACCAGAAGACAAACGGCTGCAGCGACTAGGAGCTGTAATTAGGTTTCCCGCCTCTCTTGAAGTGAAACCAAACACAGCCGAGCGCTGTTCTGGGATCTCAAGGCCCGGCGCCGCGGACGCACGGATGCTGGCTTTGGCCTTGACGCCAATGCCCACCGTCAGCCCCCCCCCCGCCGCCATTTTAACCTTCACTGAATGTAAAGGTGGTGCAAACAACCAGAAACAAGCAGCTCGTGGCCACTTTACCGGGAGAAACGTTCCTTTTTAGGCTCAAAAACCTGAACTTCAGCCGAGCACCGCCCCCCCCTCCACCCAGACTGTCAGAGTCCGGGCCTCGAGGCGCCGCCGCCGTTCTGGAGATTTATGGTTTTCCCGCTCCGGCACACCTGATTCAAACGGTTCAATCACCTCCTCGCCAAATCATCAGGTTCTCCAGCTGTGTGTCCTCCAATCGTCCGATTTAAAGCGAGGACGTGTCTAAAACCTGCAGGAGGAACCGAGTCTCGAGGTGACGTTCCGCGCGACGCGTTCACTCACTTCAGCAACTCTGACGTTGTTCGGTTACAAAAAAAAAAACAGCAACAAACTGAAACGGTTCCATGCAAAGGTTTACAGGTTTAACGTCAGCCGACGCCTCGTTCGGTTAGCCTTTAGCTTAGCCTGGATGAAGACTTTCGCCTCTTTCTGTCTGGCAACTACAGAGCATCGCCTCTAAGCTGACCGGAGGACCTCGAGCTAACAACCAGAACATTCACTTTCTGATTAACTTTACTTTTTTTGTTTGTTTTTTTCGGTCCGGGTAAACGCTTTGCCCGCGGCCCACTTTCGGGGTCGCGACCCGCCAGTTGAGAATCACCGGTTTAGGTGAAAGTGGCAGAGAGAGAGAGAAAGCGAGGCTCGGAGAACACCGATCGGTGATGCTCGTGCGTGTGAGCTCAATCAGGCGCAGGGTTTAATTGGGTTGGTTCTGGTGCGTAAAAGCTGCGAAGTAAAGACAGGAACCCACCCGCCGCGAGACAGATGGGCAGCAGGAGCCTGAAGATCAGCCCGCACACCACTTCAGAGGCCATGACTCCCGGGACAGGTCCAGGTAGAAGAAGAAGAAGAAGCTGGAGGTGCTCGCGCTCTCTCTGTGTCTCTCTCGGGTTCGGGTCGTCAGATCCCGGCCGGCTCCTCCG
>NC_051449.1:4637605-4655037 GCF_001649575.2 Kryptolebias marmoratus | reverse complement strand
GCTCACAGCCGGGTCGGTCCCCGGTTCATGCCGCCGCCGTGATGCTCCCGGGCCCGGGATGCGCCGGACGCGTCATGTTGCGGGACTCAGGCGAGCGCAGCAGAAAAAAATACAAAAAAAAAACAAGCGGAGAGAGAGAGAGGAGCCAACAAGTCCTCAAGTCCAATTAAGCTCCCGTCCCGACAGCAGAACAACTTTAAGCAGCTGTTTAAGACTCTTCTGGTCCACTTCCCGGCCGCGGTTCGGTGGCAGGAGGCGCAGCAGAACCGGATCAGCGCCACCTCCGCGCGGAGCACCCCCACCTTGTTGGCGAAAATTGACTTTCTGACTTCTGGCGTTGGACTGTTTTCTCCAACAGGAGGAGCCCGGGAGTGACAGGCGGCTCGGCCAATCAGAAGTGAGACACGGGGGGGGGGGAGCCGGTCCCGCCCCCTGAGATAATTGGAACCAAGAGGTGGAACCCTGGAGAACCAGAACCAGAACCGGACGGATTAGAGCCTGGCTGCAGTTTTCTGTCTCATCTGAGGCTTTCAATTATCTTTTAAGAACTATAAGGAAGATTTTCTGAGTTTTGGTGGATTTTCACTCATCTCTGGACTCTGCCGAAGGAAAACAGCGACACGCACTGGCGGGAAAACCAGCCTGCAGAGGCGAGCAGGCGGGACGGTACATGATCGCCCGCCGCCTGCTGTCCCACCAGCGCGTGTTCCTTTGTCTGTCTGTTAGCAAAATATCTCACGAACCGCGGGGCGGATTTTAATGAAACTCCCGGGCAGCAATCCTGGAATGAACATCCACAACTCATTAGGTTTTAGCGTCAGATCAGTTCAAGATGGCCGCCTCATCTAAGCCAACACTTAAAACACAAAAATGTCTGTAACTCGGCCATTTTTAAAGACACTGAGCTAAAATTTGGTGTGGTAGTTGCTGAGCATCATCCACAACACATACTTCAAACGCAACTCATTGTGTGATATTAATGCCTAAAACTCTGCCATTAACTCTTGGTGTCAACAATGTCTGTCTGTTAGCAAAATATCTCACCAACCATTGGACGGATTCTAATGAAACTTCCAGGAAGTAATCATAGGATGAACGTCTACACCTCATTAGGTTTTGGAGGCAACCCAATTCAAGATGGCCGCTACAGCTAATCAACTTTAGCTAATACAGAAATGGCTATAGCTTGGTCAGTTTCACTGATGTTGAGCTGAAACTTGGTGTGGTAGTAGCTGAGACTGATTCCCAACACATGTTCTGAGCTCTATGCAAGAAATTTGCTTGAAACCTTGACATCGACTGTTAGAGTCAAGGCAGTCTGTTAGCAAAATATCTCGTGAACCACTGGACTTATTTGAGCGAAACTCTCAGGCAGCAGTCGTCAACTTTACGTCTAAAACTGATTAATGTTTGGAGTCGACCCAACGCAAGATGGCCGCCACAGCTATAGCTCTGTCAGTTTCATAAAAGTTTCAGTTCCTGAAGGATCCACTCGGCTCATTTCATCCATCTTTTTTTATTTAATCGTTTCCACAATTTCTCCCAACATACTGGATCCATTTAGGCGGTGATGTCAGCTCTGACATCCTCAGGATGTGTTGCAGCAGCAGCAGATGTTTTTTCTGTAAATCAGAAAACTACCTTATTGTTTGATTTTTGGTTTGTAGTTGTTATTCTTTTGTCTGTTGCATGCCTCAGCGGTCCGCCCTGCCGGAGTCTTATTCAGCTGGAGGAAGTTTTTCATAGTTTCAAACACACACACACACACACATATATATATATATATATATATATATATATATATGAGTGTGTGTTGAAACATGTCGACTATCTAAAGTGACCCGAGCCGACTCTCGCAGACATTTGGCTCCTCACAAATAAAAACAATCTAAAATTTATGGAGCAAGACGACAGCAAAAAGAAACATTTTCATGTAATGAAAACCAATCGGGTCTTTTAGTTTCCGCACAGAAATAAGTTTATTTATAGCAAAAATAAAAACAGGAAGAAACGGCCGATGATGGATGGAGGTCAAAGGTCAAACATCAGAAATAAGCTACTTAGAATTCAGAGTTTGTTTGTGTTGATAAAACTGTGTAAATAAAAGTCAGCAGATCGTATTTTAATCTGAAGACGTTTTTTTTACAGCTTTTATTATTTATCAGCAACATAAGCTGCAGAAACTGCTGAACACTAGCTAAAAGCTAAAAGTACCAAATGTAACAAAAAGCTAGCTAAAAGCTAAAAACAGTTAAATGTTAGCTAAGAGCAGCAAAAACAGCAAACAGTTAAAAGTACTAAAAGGCTAGCTAAAGGTGAAATGTTGCAGAAAGCTAGCTAAATGTAAATGCTAGCTAAAAGTCGCAAAAAATAGCTAAAAGTACCAAAAGGCCAGCTACAAGCTTAATATAGCAAAAGGCTAGCTAAAGCCTAAATGTAGCAAAAGTGAAATGTGAATGCTAAGCGCTAAATGGCTTAAGAAGCTAAAACTAAGTTGTGAAAACTAAAACAAGTAAAACACTAGCTTAAAGCTAAATGTACCAAAAGGCTAACTAAAGGCTAAATGTAGCAAAAAGCTAGCTAAATGAAAAAAACTGTAAGCTAAAAGTACAAAAAGGCCAGCTACAAACTAGATACAATTAGCAAAAAAGCTAGCTAAAAGTAGCAAAAAAGCTAGCTAAATGTAACAAAATGCTAGCTAAAAATAGCAAAAATGTTATAAAATTAGTGAAAGGCTAGCTAAAAGCCAAAAGTAGCAAAACGCTAGCTAAATGTTACTTAAAGTAAGTTAAAAGCAGAAGACAGAAACGGACAGTAGCCGAATCAGAAAGTACTGAAAAGATCTCAGCGGATTTACTGGGAGTGAAATGTTTGTAAATAAAGTTAAATATTTAGAAACGTATAAAAATTACAAAAACCAAAAGTCCTAGCCCCCGTCTTCTAAATCAGCCGAATGTTTTGACACAAGAACGGCTAAAATAGCACAAAGTCTGCAGAAGCAGTTATATGTAAAAAAAAAAAAAAAAAAAAAACAACACAGAAAACAAAGCAGAAGTGTGGATGCTGAATATCTCTGCCACGTGTTAATAACTTTCTGACACAAAAATATAAAATATTCTGTTTCTAAGAATCTATTTTTAATAAATTATGTCTCGTTAAAAACTTAATCGGGGATCCGAGACTCCTGACGAAGAAAATCTGATGAAAGTAAAAACTGACAGGTTTATTTTTCTGACGCTGGGACGATCGGCTCGCAGAAGTCCGAGTCGTTGAGCTGAAATATTTTAACGTCCTGCGTCGGCAGAAAGAGCAGGAAGGGGAAAAGATGGCCGCCTTCCTTACTGAAGGTCTCATCCATCCCATTGACTTCTACTAACGGTCACTCGGAGGACTGAAACCTTTCAGCTGCTTACGCTGAAAGTTTCCCTGTCGCAGAAAAACAACCCTGTGTCGATATGAGGTGGTAAACATGGATCCATCATGTTTTCCTCTCGTTTGACTCATCAGTGAGTCATAAAAGCTCAGAACAGATCCTCTGGAGGCAGATGACTCACGCAGATTAACTTTAAACAGATATTCGGGCTCTTCGGGGACACATTTTGTCCTTTTTGAGTCCATTTAATTCCAAGTAATCAGCTCGTCTTTAACAGACGATTTAGAAAACGAACAAAAACTAAGTTAACGAGCTTTAAAACCACGATTAAATCAAAGGAATGCATATCACCTGAGTTTTAATCCTTTCAGCCCTCAGAGCTTCTCTTAAGGACGACTCTCAGCTACTGACTTATACAGCTACGCTTAATTAGGCTTTATTAGATGCACACCTAAGGATCCCTTTCTGAGACATATTTTGCTAACAGACAAACAGAAAAACAGCCATTTTTTAATGTCTGTTAGTTGCTTCAGGAGCTGAAACTTTTAGCTTAATCTTTATGAAACTGACCGACCTACAGCCCAAAGTTGATTAGTTGTGGCAGCCATCTTGATTTGCGCCGGCTCCAAATGCTAATCAGTTGTAGACATTCATCCGATGATTACTTCCTGAAAGTTTCATTAAAATCCATCGAGATATTTCGCTAACAGACAGATATGTCTCAGAATAAGAGTTGGGGATCAGTCTCAGCTACTACCACACCAAACTTTGTGTTAATATTTATAAAACTGCTTGAGCCATAACCACTTTTGTGGGTTTTTTTTGTTTTTGTTTGTCGGTTTGGCATGGCGACCATATTGAATCGAACTGACCCCAGGGGTTAATCAGTTCATCCGGCGGTCAGCTTCGGTGGTTCATGAGATATTTCGCTAACAGACAAAACTCGCCCAAAACATTACGGCTCCTCTTTGCCTTTCAGCGGCAGCTCTGAATCTCACTTCGGTTTTAAAACCCCTAAAAAGAAACTCCTTCATCTGGGCCCACTCCGCTGTGGAGGACAGAACTGATCCCAGCGACCCCTCCCCCTCCCTCCCTTCCAGGCACCAAAGGTCCTGCTCGTGACGCCATGAATCATCCGTCGGCCAAAACTGAAAAAGAGAAAACCAAACACCCGAACGCCGCCGACCTCTGCCCTGAAGTTTCACTCGTCATCCAGCGCCGGCGATGGCTCCCGATCGATAACCGAACATGTCGGCCGTTTGAAGTCTGCTGATCCGATCCCTCGGATGCAGAACTTTAAGTAACGTCCGTCTTTGATCCATTATTCATCCGACCGTTGAGAGGGAGGCATCGAGGGACCCTCTGAGGTTTCGGACAGAGTCAGCAGCGAGACTCACCTGTCAGATAACGACCACGAGATCATTTGTCTTCGGCTCGCCAAGCGTTCTGCCTCATAACGTCAAGGCGGAGAGTGGGAGTCTGAACACGGGTGGAACTTCGGCTGAATTCACTCTGAAGGTTTTCAGCCACACTAACAGCTTTATGTTGATTTAAAATGATCAGAAATAATAGGATTTTACAGCAACACATCCAGAAAAATACAATAAAACATGTATCCATCCATCTCGTTTCTCTTGTCCGTGGTCGGGTTGAGGAGGCAGCAGGTCCAGGAGGGAAACCAGGTCCTCCTGAAGGATCCCGAGGCGTTCCCAGGCCAGAGACGATACAAACGCAGATATATTTGGATGATTTATAGCTTCATTCCTCATGAAAAGGGATTCAGTTAAAAGCAGTTGCCTATTTCACACCTGTGTAACGTTAGTATGTGATAAAGGAAGCAAAAAGTAGGAATTATCTGCTGTGTATTTTACAAAGATGTGCTAAAATACCTCGGACAGATTTGTTGATACCCTTAAAGCAGGGGGGGCTCAGTCCTGGTCCTGGAGGGACTCCATGATACAGGTTTTTAGGTGTTTCTCTGCTTTGACTCACCTGATCTGAATGACTGAGTGATGAACAGGTTTCTGCAGAACCTGAAGACCTGCTGGAGAGCAGAGAAACATCTAAAATCTGCAGGATGGTGGACCTCCAGGAGCAGGATTCGGCACCGCTGATTTAAAGGGAACGTGGAGCAGAAGAGCAAAGATGATTATAGATTATAGATACCTGAGTTAAAGGCAAAGACTACAAGATCACCTCCAAGCTGCTTCATGTTCCTCTGACCTCCGCTGTCAGTGTCGGCGAAACGTATGAGGGTCATGGAGCTGTGGCCAGCCTCCAAGGATGTGGACGCAAGAGGGACTGCGACCTACTTCAGCTGACTCCTTCTGGAGTGGAGCAGAGGAGCTCCTCACCTTATCTCTAAGGCTGAGACAGATTTCGTTCATTCAGTCGTGATTCAGCGTAGATTAGGGGTCTCCAACCCTGGTCCTGGAGGGCCACCATCCTGCAGGTTTTCCTTGTTCTTCTGCTCCAACACACCTGATTTGAATCAATGGGTGATTACCAGGCTTCTGCAGAACATGAAGAGGTGATTTAACGACTGAATCAGGTGTGTTGGAGCAGGGAGACAAGGAAAACATGCAGGATAGTGGCCCTCGAGGACCAGGATTGGAGACCACTGGTGTAGATGGACCGGTAGGTGGAGAACTTCATGACAGACTGAGGACAGAGCCCCGATCTGTGGCTCCATCTGTCACGCCGTTCAAGAACAAGACTCCCGGATCTCCCGACTCCTGCTGGAGGCAGAGACTCAGAGAACCACGGCCTCTGAGGCACGCTTTGCTCCAAAACCCGCCACGGTAGACGCTGAAGGTCAGAGGACGAGGACACTAACGGAACCGCATCGTCTGCAAAAAGCAGAGAAGAAAGCAGACGGCCTTGAGATCCCACCTGTTAACAGCAAAAACAGGATCAGAGACACAAACAGCACGACAAACGGTACAATTATTGGTTAATTTTTAGTTTGTTTAGTTTCGTTTGGACGTGCAGAGGAGGGACAGTGGGTATATTGCTAGAAGGATGTTAGAGACAAAGAGGAGACATATGGATGCAGTTAGTTGGAGTGAGGACAGAAGACACAGAAGAGAGTTAGATGGAGGAGGACGACTTCCTGAAAATGGAACAGCCGAAAGAAAAAGAAGAAGATTTTAAGTTTATTTAATTCATTTGTTTACTAAAAACAAGTGGTCAAAATCTCCTGGCTGAGCTCCATGAAGGAAGAACAACTTCTTCAGCGTCTTCCTGGCGTCAAATGAGACATTTTCGGTTGTTGCCATGCTTCGTTCTCTTGTTTACTTTGCAACAAACCGAGGAAAATCACTGAAAATTTACTGCTAGATTTATTAAAAAAAGAAAGATTGAGAAACTTAAGGCACTGTTGCAGATGATGACGGATCAGAATCACCTCAAAGTCAGTTTACTCTGTTTTTACACAAAAAAATTGCTTTTTTCTCTTCTCCCTAAAAGCGTCCCCCTTCCAGCTCAGTCTGTTAAATAAAATATAAAACGTTTTGCCAAAATATGAACTAACTTGGATAATTAGTGGCTACTGATCATCTCCATAAAACCTAATAGAAGAGACAAAATACTGCCAGACAAAACGCAGCTAAATGTTGATTTTCTTTTAATTTCCCATGCTGATCCCATGCTGCCCGTCTGCAGCAGCATTTGCCCAGAAGAAAAGCAGACATAATGAGATTAATGTCCAAATTGCTTCAGTATTGATCCGTGAGTGAAATCCAAACTGTGCGCGGCTCAATATTTACATGGATGCACTTTCCATGCACTTTGAAGGCTTCGCAGCTTAAGAGGCCTTTTTAGTGTCTTTCTGTGGTGGCCGCGGGTGGCTCGTCTCCTTAGGAACGTAGACAAAGTACGAAACAACTTCTTCTGACTTTATTCTGTGATCTTTGCACTGAAATTTAAAAAAAAAGAGAAGAGATGCGTTAATATGTTGAGCAACTCGGACATTTGTTTGTATTTGATGATCGCTGTTGGTTCCTGTATCAAAAAGGCTCAAATAACAGCATATAAAGACGAAACAAATGCAACTTTTAAAATAAATTTAACTGAAATAATACTTTTAATCTCCACATGTAATACGGAGGATGGCAGCTCCTGACAAAACAAGCAAAAAACCTCAGAGCAACCATGTCTGATTTAAGGTTTTCTCCAATTATTAAGTTAGTTTTTGCTCCCATCTTCCTATTTATGTGGGTTTTTGGGTAAATATTATATTTTATTAAACTTATTTTAAACACTGTATAATAAAAATGAGTCCATAAAGACACCATCTTGTTATCCCAGTAGATAAAATAGCAAATAATCTCCCCAACCTATCTTTAAATCAAAGTTTTCTTACAGGTGTGTCTTCAGAAATAATACTTATAATTTCCATTGAAATTGACCATTTGTCTCTGCTTGCTGCTGTAGTCCAGGAAATCCCTTCGTACAATTTTAGCAATCATTGTGAAACTTAAGCATTCCCCTTTTTTAAATCTAAGGCTGGAATTACCAATGACGTCGCTCCAGACAGGTTTTCAAACTTGCGCTCTCGTAAATGAAACTAGCTCGTTGCCAGGTGATAAATCGCTAAATTTCAACAAACTACGGATCATTTTGAAGCTTTAGGGTTGGAGAATTTGAAAATAATAACTCAATACTGAAATATTCTCTCATTGTGACTTGGGTCCTATTTTGATATAATGAATGTATATAATGGGGGCTCATCCGGGATACTCTTGCACCCAAAGCGTGCATAATAATAATAAATCTTTTATTCAATCCTGACAAGCACTTTCCAAAAACTGACTAATAACTTCTAAATTAAACTAAATAAAACATAAGAAAGTCGTACAGATCAGTTTTTAGACATAATCCCATTCATGCAAATCCTCCCAAAAAACAAAAGTTACATCAAAATGAATTAGCTGTCAATTCAAAAAAACATAAGTTGTTTTTTTTATTGTGAGTTCTGTTGTTTAAAAAGAAACCTGAAAACAAGAACCTGCTCCTGTGTCGATGATAATGTTCTGGGCGGGTTCAAACGGCCGCGGCAGATCCTTCCTGTCTTTGCCACCGACGTCTCAAACCCATCTGTCTTTGTTGCTCTTCTGCAGAACAGAACAAAAACTTGGCGCCAGAACTGAGCCCACTAACGTTTCCTCAGCAGGGAAAGTCATTTCTGAGCTTTCCTAAACCGTAACGATAAAACCACAGATTCTGTGGGCATTGTTCCGACTTTCTTTGTGACTTTAACGACCCGCCTCTTTTTGGGTTTTAGTTGTTCTCTGAACACAATGCTAAAAAGTTATTAAAACTAAAATGGTGTCAGTTTATAGAAAGTTCCAACGGAGCAGCTTGGGTTGGATTACTGATCCAGGAAATATGAAAAGACAGAATAAATTGTAAAAGTACTCGTTTGGCACAAGTCCAGCCTTTAAAGTGAAAGTGTGTGTCTCTTCTTTTATAAAGTGAGATTTTAAAATGAGCGAAACAAATCAAACGAGGTCTTACCAAAGGGGTCACCTATCATCTTGACTTTTGACCCCGTGACCTTTGAAATCAATAGGGTTTAGCCTTGACCCATGACCTTTTAAATCAATAGGGATCAGCTTTAAACCCATGAGGTGTCCACCTGTACAGTCTGACATCCCTTAGTTACACAGTTGCAGTTAGAGCACGGCGCCACCTGTGGCCTTGAGCTTTGACCCCATGACCTGGAAATCAATAGGGATCATCCTTGACCCATGACCTTTGAAATCAATAGGGATCAGCTTCAAACCCATGAGGTGTCCACCGTACAGTCTGACATCCCTTAGTTACACAGTTGCAGTTAGAGCACGGCGCCACCTGTGGCCTTGAGCTTTTACCCCGTGACCTGGAAATCAATAGGGATCATCCCTGACCCATGACCTTTGAAATCAATAGGGATCAGCCTTGACCCATGTGGTGTCCAGCTGCGTTACACGGTTGCTAAATTAGTGCAAGGGGTCACCTTCGGCCTTGACCAATGACCTTTGAAATCAATAGGGATCAGCCTTGACCCATGACCTTTGAAATCAATAGAGATCGGCCTTGACCCGTGAGGTGTCCACCTGTGCAGTCTGACATTCCTGCGTTTTGCAGAGTTAGAGCACGGCGCCACCTGTGGCCTTGACCTTTGACCGAATCACCACGGAAACTGAATCCCGGAGATGTTGGTTTTGTTGCAACAAAACCAACATTTCCTGAAAATTTCACCCAAATCCGTTCGTTAGTTTTAGGTCATCTTTGTAACAGACGGATGGACAAACCGGCGTAAATAAAAACACGAGGAAAAAGACTAAAAGACGCGACGACAGAGGAGGTAAAGGCAGCAACCTGGATGATAATTCTTCTGGTTCTTGGGAGAACATTTCAGTACGGAGGGAGAAACTCCTTTAAAAGTGGCAAAAATAAAAAATAAAAACTCAAGGCATGAACCTCATGACTGACCCGGACCAGTTTTTACTTTCAGAAATCCAAACAAGTGGAAGGAGGTTGATTTATTTGACCCGAGCAGCCCGGCGGCTGCTGAACTCTCCCTGACGTTTTTATCGTTTCGAACTGAAGCAGCATAATGGCTCCCCTTAAACGATGATTGACGTTTGCTTTGGGCTTTTATCGCCTCCCTGTTTGGAAAGCAGGAAGATGCTGATGTTAATGCACACGTTCAGGATGTTGGGCTCATCACGGAGGACTTACATGTTGACAGATTGTTTGTAGCATCACATCACGTCTTAAATCATTTACAGCTCAACAACTTCTTCCTCGCGCCGCGGAGCTGCATGCATAATTGAGGACGGCTGAAGATGCACCGAAAAAGACGGACTGAGTGCAGCTTTTAACACGGCACTGATGATCTGAGAGGTCAAAGGTCAGCAGGACTTCCTCCGCTCCTCCAGCAGCTTAAAAACACAGAAAAACAGGATGTAAGCTGATTTCAGCTGACAAGTTTTAACCACGACTTTTCAGGCCAGAATCGATTTAAGGAAAAGAAGCGAAATGCTAGCTAAAATTTAAAATAAGGAAATGATGCTAGCTATAAGCTATAAGAAGGAAAATGCTGGCCTAAAGCTAAAGTAGCACAAGAGTAGCTAAAAGCTAAATGTAGCAAAAGGATGGCTAAAATATGCTGTTTAGCTGCAAACTGCAGGAATCAGTAACTCTGAAAACTGATTACTAAAACTTTTTTTTAATGTTTTTTTTTCCTTTTTGTTTAGTAGTAGTTCAAAGTTTCTGCTTTGAATGAATAAACAAATAAATAAAAAAGGCCTCACTGTCCCTTAATTGTTTGATTGTATATGGAAGAACTGAGAGTTTGGAAACGTTTTAAAGTTTTTAACTGATGAAACAGAAAAACCTAATATCAGTTTATTTACTGCATTGTGTTCAGACACCTTGTGTTTAATGTTCGTAAATTATTTATTTTAATTTGATGCATTTACTGCTCTCAAATGCTTATAACTGACAAAATACTTAAATATAAAAAGAAAAAAAGTAACATGTTTCAGTTAAGAACGTTTTGGAAACCCCTTCCTGGATTCTGTGTTGTTTGCACAAACAGTGATGTTAAAATACATTCAGATCAATCTGCTTTTTGACGTTCTTGACCTCTGTTTAACTGCTCAGATTTAGGTTCTTTAAGTTTTAAAACACAAACAAAAAGACCAGAAACTTAGGATAAACTGAGATGGATTTAGTGTTTAACTTCAGGGTTTATTGGCACCTAATGCAGATTTAATCTTCAGTCATTTAAATCACAAATAGAGCTTCCTTTTTAAAACCAAATGGAGCGCGGTGAAGTTGAGCCACATCCTGAAACATAACTTTGTTAAGAACTACATTTATATTGATGATAACGCAGCCAATCATTTGTGTTGCATTAGGTGTAATTGGATTATAACTTTGAGCTAAGTGTGTTATTTTAAAGTTTCCTGCTGAGCAGACAAAAACTGCAGACCCCTACCACTTATCTTATTTTGAAGGTGCTCATTTACTGATAAGAAAAACAGAAATATTTAGCAATTATGTTACGCAATTAGGTAAGTAAATCCCTCTCATTAGGTGAGTTAAAAAATATTTTTATTTTAATCTGCAGTGTAGGCTGTAGTAAACAATGCAGTACTGTAATACTAGAAGAAGCAACTAAAAATCACAACTGAATATCCAAAATATTTGTAAAGAAAAATAGAGATTTTAGCAGTTTATCATTTGGTGCACCTGCAGAAATCGTGTTTCTGACATGGCAGCTGGAAAAGTGCAAAATTATTTATATTTTTAAAACTTCTCAAGAAGCCGATTCAACACAGAGTGTTCCAGAGGACGTTCCTATCATTTGGAACAAGTATTTGGAACAAGTACTGACATCTGTATTTATTTCCCTCTTAATAAAGCAGCCGAGTGAATATCCTTCAGGAGGGTTGATCTTATGGGTTTTATCCTCAGATTATATTTGTAAAGAAGAATAAATTAGTATTAGTCTCAGCCAGTTAACAGAGATGACTGACACATTAAATAAAAAAAATAAAAAATAATAAATAAATGTTTAATTTTCATAACCGCTCGTTTAGGCAGTTCCCGCTCTGGCCGCCAGAGGGAGCGCTGACCGGCAGGGGGCACTGTAGGTTTACGTCCTTGCGTCACAGAAGAAGGCGGGGCCAACATGGCGGCTTTAAATCTCTGCCCGCTGCTGTTTTGTTTATCGTCCTTTTCGCTGCAGATCAGTTCGGCTCGTTTTTTATCCGAACCTTGCTACAAACCCATCAGAGATGAGGACAGACCGAAGTTCGTCAAGTAAGGAACCTTTTCGACCCGGTTCGACCCAGTTTAATGACCCGGGCTTCTTGTTTACCTGATTAAAAAGTACCGAAAATGACTTATTTTGATATTTATTTGGGCTAGCTTAAAGGTTTGTAGGAAAATCAGTCATTATTATTACAAAAAACAACCAAAAACTTAATGATAATTCTTACATTTAAAGCTCAAGCCCAGAATTACTCAGGATTATAATATAAATATAATATTTTCTGAAGTTATATTTAGTTTATTTATTTATTTATTTAAAGCAAAGCTGAAGTCCTCATTTAGCAACTTGGAGGATTTTCTTCTGAAACTGATGACAGATGTTGATCGATGCTGATGTTTTGTTGTAATTATTTATCTACAGACATCAAATTACCTCCATGAATAGTGTCTTACAGTGATATTATTTTAAGATTCTTGTGTTTTTTTCTTTTTAAAGCACTAATTTCCTCTGACAGTCTCACCACACGCCTGTTCTCAATATTCTCCAGAATAAAAGGAGATTTTGGATCAAGCGTCTGATTTCTCGTGCATTTAGCTCCACCTGCAGGACGCCGTTGGACAAAGAAGAGGAAGTGTTGGTGTTGCAGTGAACTGCAGCGGTTCTGTGTGTGTGTGTGTGTGTGTGTGTCGCAGGACACGGGCCCGGCCACACGAGCGCGTCAGAGCGTCGGAGCTTCCTCCAGCCTGGGATTGGAAGAACGTCGGAGGGAAGAATTACGTGAGCATCACGAGGAATCAGCACATCCCGCAGTACTGCGGCTCCTGCTGGGCCATGGGGGCCACCAGCGCGTTGGCAGGTAACCATGGCAACAGACGGATAGATGGATGGATGGAGGCAGGAGGAAGCTTTATTTACAAAAACACGGAGAGAGAAACGTCTTTATCCTGCTGCTAACCTGACTGTTTTTTCCTGAATGTTTTTGTGTCTTTGTGCTGCTTCAGCTGTTCACTTATTAAAACCTTCGGCTCATTCAGGCGAAGGGTTGCCATGGCTTTTGTAACTTTTGTACCTTTCAAAGTATTTAACTTTTATTTTATTTAAAGTGTTTTTCACCCAAGAAATAAACTCTGGTGTCTTTAAATCCCTCAGAAACGTTGTTTCCTTTAAAAGTGTCTTCAGAGGATCGCCTCAGATTTAATCTTCTAATGCTGCGTTTAGCTTTTAGCTAGCCTTTTGCTACTTTTAGCTTATAGCTACCTATCTGCTACTTTTATATTTAAGCTGGCTATGTTTAGCTTTTAGCTACCAATCTGCTACTTTTAGCTCGGCTAGGCTTTTGCTGCTTTTAGCTACCATTCTGCCATTTTTCATTTCAAGCTAACGTTTTGGTACTTTTAGCTATGAGTCTGATACTTTTAGCTCCTGCTGTCATTTTGTTGCTTTTAGATACCATTCAGCTACTTTTCGTTATGTGGCTAGCCATTTGCTGCCTTTAGCTTTTGGCTAGCCTTTTGTTGCTTTTAGCTCCCATTCTGATACGTTTAGCTCTTGCTTGCCTTTTTCTACTTTTAGCTTTTTCTAGCCTTATGCTACTTGTACCATATAGCCTCTAATTTGTTACTTTTTGTTTTAACCTAGCCTTTTGCTGCTTTTAGCTACTATTGTGCTCCTTTCAGCTCTTGCTGGCCTTCTTCTGCTTCTTCTCTGGCTGAGCTTTTAAATTTTGTCGTATTTATTTGGTAAATAAAGACGCCTGTCGCTCTTCTTCTACAGACCGGATCAACATCGCGCGCGGCGGCTCGTGGCCGTCGGCCTACCTGTCGGTGCAGAACGTCATCGACTGCGGCGGGGCGGGTTCCTGTTATGGAGGCGACCACCTGGGAGTCTACGCCTACGCTCACAAACAAGGCATCCCCGACGAAACCTGCAACAACTATCAGGCTAAAAACCAAAGTACGGCGCGCGTGGCTCCGATCGCTCCGTCTTTACTCCGTTATTTCAGGTCTCATTTGGCAGCAGAAACCGAGCCCGCTCTCTCTCTCTGCTGTTTCAGAGTGCGAGCAGTTCAACCGGTGCGGGACCTGCTCCTTCTTCCAGTCCTGCGCCGTGGTGAAGAACTACACCGTGTGGAAAGTCGGAGACTACGGAGAGGTTTCTGGAAGAGACCGGATGAAAGCCGAGATTTACACCAACGGGCCCATCAGGTAGAGGCATTCTGACTGATGTCCTGAGAACTTTTGAGTCGTTTCGGTTGGTCGGGTTGAAGAAAGACTCGAGTTGAAAGGCAAAACTTCTAATTTCCTGCTTCGTCTGCTTTCCAGCCCTCACCTCCAGTCATGAGGTTTGGATCATGACTGAAAGAATGAGATTCTGGATCCAAACGGCTGAAATGAGCTTCCTTCGTAGGACGGCTGAGCTCAGCTGCAGAGATAAGATGAGGAGCTCCATCAGCTGGGAGTAGAGCTGCTGCTCCTCCTCACTGAAAGGAGTCGGCTGAGGTGGTTCAGACTCCAGGAGAAGTCATGAAGTCCACTCTCAGTCTCGTGGTTTCGTGACAAAAATTGTCATTTTTGTTCTTGTTCTTCATCTGCTGCTCCTCGTCCAGGTCCAACAGTTTCTCCAAGTGTCGTGTGATTGGTCAGAAGTTGTTGTGGGCGTGTTTATGAGCTTTAATGGAGTCATTTTGTTTCTTCTGCTCCGCTGAGAAGCAGCTCAGCTATCTTTACAAAACTCAGAAACCTCTGATCTTAAAAAGACCGCAGAGACACAGGCGGCTCTTCGTGGCCGGGAGGAAGTGCGCCTCGGCCGGACGTCGTCGGGGCACGTTCCCCTCGTTCGCTCGTTTTTGTGCGCCATCATATTTACAAACGCCAAACGGTGTTTTCTGTCTCAGTCTGTTTAATAAACGCGTCCAGTCGTGGTGAGGGAAGCGAAGATCAGGACAGGACAGGAGAGCTGAGGAGCCGATGGGAAGAAACCAGTTTTAACGCTGCAGGAGGAGGGAGGAGCTTCCTGGGAGTTCTGATCCGAGCGTCTCGTGGACGATGAGAGGTGTGAGAAAACAAACCGCTCACGACCACATGACCTCGAACTGACTTCCTGACTTCTCATGGAGTATGACGGAGCCTTTAGGACGCCTCCCTTTGGAGGTTTTCCCAGCATGCCTGACTTGGAAGAGGCCTCGGGTCAGATCCAGAACTCTCTGCTCTGGGAACTCCTCGGGATCCTCCAGGAGGAGCTGGAGAGGGAGGTCCGGGTTTCCCTCCTGGACCTGCTGCCTCCACGACCCGACCACAGATAGGAGGTAGAAGACGGATGGATGACGTGTCGAGGGTTATAATAATAATTCTGTGTCAGAATAAGAAACTGTTCAAACTGTTTGACTCAAACTCGGGTCTTTTCTCTTTCAGCTGCGCCCTGATGGCGACCGAAGGCCTGGAGAAATACTCCGGAGGGACGTTCTCGGAGTTTCACCCCCTCTCTCTGCCGAACCACATCATCTCCGTGGCTGGCTGGGGCGTGGACAAGGACGGGAGCGAGTTCTGGAGCGTCAGGAACTCCTGGGGAGAGTTCTGGGTCGGTTCCTGTTTGACCTCCAGCTGTAAACTGACTCCCTCGTTTTCCTGCCAAGTTACAGAATGACTCGCAGCTAATGCTCAGCTGAAGGACCGCTGAAATAAGCTAAAACTTAAGGTCCAAACAAGCAAAACAGAAGCTAAGACGAGCAGAGCAGCAGCTAGAAGCTAAAAGCAGCAGAACAGAAGTTAAAAATTAAAGCTAAAAGTAGCAAAATGGATCCAAAATGAGCAAAATGGAAGATAAATACAGCAAAGCGTAAAACTAAAAAGGTGCGTAGATCTAAAAAATTGTAGCTAAAAGTTGTAAAACAGGTTATGGTTAAATCAGCCAAACAGTAGATAAAAGTAGCAAAACAGCTAGTAAAGCTAAGGTTGTATAAAAAGCAGCTATTTCATCAAAATGTATGCTGAAACTAAAGCTAAATAGTAGCTACATTTAGCAAAACAGATACTGAAGTTGAAATAAGCAAAAAAAAGTAGGTACATGTAGTCAAACTTAAGTTAAAATATAAAGCAGCTGAAGCTAAAATTAACAAAGTAGTAGCTAAAACTAGTTAAACATGCTTATACGGAGAAATGGTAGCTAAAAGTAGTAAAATTGATGACAAAACAGTAGCTAAAATTGGCAAAACGGCTCCTGGAGCTAAAGCTAAAATGGTCTAAGATGTTAATTTATCAGAATCTCTGCTAAAACTGAAAAAAGCTAAATTGAGCAAACTAGAAGCTAAAGTTGAAATAAGTAAAACTATAGCAGCTAAAACCTAAAAGCAGGATAAGAAGACAGACGGCAGATTTAAAGAACGTTTCTGAAGGAACTGAAGAGAAGTTTGTGTTTTAGTAAATAAAATTAATATTTTAAAAAGTTTAAAAACTAAAAGTGGCAGCGCTTTATTCCAAAACGAGCCGAATGTTCTGATATTTAAATGGTTAAAACAGCAGAAAATATGCAGAAGTCGTTCGATTAACGCCGACTCAGCGTACAGGAATAAGTTGTTTATTGTTTTTTTTTTTGTTGTTGCTCTCAGGGAGAACGCGGCTGGGCGAGAATCGTCACCAGCGCCTACAAAGGAGGAAAAGGAAACTGGTTCAACTTGGGTGTTGAGAAAAACTGCGCCTACGGAGACCCTGTCCTGACGTAGGCTCCTCCAATAAAGTTCGGCTGTTTTTAAAGAAAATCTGGAGTCTGTTTTAGCAGTTTGTTGTCTGAAACGCCGCACCGAGTCAGTAAACGACACCAGAAACGGATGACAAAAAACAACCCAAATCTGCTGTTTCAGTTCCCATTTCACACGGGGAGGATTATTTATTCCCTCTGGCGACACGTGAGCCGAGTCTCTCTGCGTTTAAATAACTCTGCTGTAGTTAAAACAAACGGTGGCAGATCTCCGAGGCGCCGCAGAACATCCGCACAAATGGCTCCTAATGAGCGTCGGGAGGCCGATTCATTTAACCTCAAAGAGAAGAACACGAGTCCGACTCTGCAGCCGAGTTAACCCCACGATCGCTTCTCTTTTTTTTGTCCCGTGTTTTAGAGGGGGAACCGATTATTTCAGACGGCTGAAATATTTGGTTCCCCCCTGGTAACTTTTGCAAAAAAAGAACAAATGTCTCCAAATTCAGAGGACTTGTTGTCCATGATGAGAGGAATAAACACAGTTAAAGACTTGTTGGTAAATTAACTGGTTGTTGTTGGATAATTAATGATCTAAAT
>NC_051449.1:4631517-4637175 GCF_001649575.2 Kryptolebias marmoratus | reverse complement strand
ATTATCATCGGATACTGAAGTGGAAGCTTAGGAGTTATGCTTAGCATAGCATTGGAACAATTTATATCCACGACAAAAACCTTTCTAAAACCACAAAAATCCCTTCCTTCATCAGAATATCCTACCTGTTAAATATAAGCGGGTAGCACAAATAGATCTATGCATTAAAAGCAGCAAGTGTTTGAAAAACATTACCACTTACATACAAAAACTTACAAAAGCACAAAAAAAAACCTTCAAAAACACTCCACAGAAATAAATTTTACTTGTCTGATTTTTTTATGTACAGATATGCGTCTTTTAATGGTTTAAAATAAAAAAATAAAATAAGAAAAGTCTAGTTATTTTCATGCAGTGTCCAGAAAGAGGTATTGTTCAGCTTGTAGGGCACTACAACTGCTTCCACCCACCTCCATCATCATCATCATATGAAATTACTTTTTGTCACAACAAAAAATAGTGGCTGGTAAAAATTTTACAAAATTTTAATTTCCACCCCTGATTATGGGATGCTAGAGGATCTTTTTTTTTCAGTGGTGGATTTCGGCCTCCATGTTTAGTTTTTGCTGACTTTCCAGTCGACAGAAACCTGAGTCGTGTTTCATTCAGACTTTTATTTTGTGGAGAGAAAACTAATCTGCTCTGTTCGATCAGCAGCAGCTGATTTTCTGCTTCCTGTCGTTTTTATTCCTAAACTGATGAAGAAAGTAAAAATGCTGAAGGTGAAAATAATTCAACCTATCTGAACGGCGTGTGTTTGATATGACGACAAGTTTTTATTTTATTTTACTGCCTGAAATGTGTTTTATTGTGCAGTACCTTTCACAATAAAACACTTTTCAGTCACTAAAATAACTGCTTGTGGACACGAAGATGATCTAGTGAAGCTCTGGGGGACGTTCAGAGAGTTCTGGGACATTTCAGAACCCAACCCTGACCTGTCTCTGTCTCCGACCTGTGCGGAGACGTCCTCTGTCCTTGCTGCCGTCTCCGCTCGGTTCTCCTCGGAGGTGAGGACCTGCTGCAGATCCCAGCAGGTCCTTTGGATGACGAGGCTTCGAGGTGAACACACGTTCCCGTTGGCGGAGGGAGGCGTTCCGCGCAGGCAAGGGTTGTTGTGGAACCAGAATTCCCGGCCCGGTCCAGATCACCTGTGGTTAAACAAACAGGAAAGCAGAAACAATCTGTCCAAACGGGTTTTCCTGCAGCTGAACCCTCCTCTTTAAAAACCTTTATGAGCCGAAGGGTTAGGTTACAGAAGTGTTTGAATTTAACAATCAAAGGCCTCCCGTTTCCTGGAAGGAATGCATGTCGCCCGGAGTCGGATCATTCCTGTTGTGGATGACTCTCAGCTGCTCCCACATCACATCTGAGGAAATCTGACCGAGCTGCAGCCATTTTTTTGTGTGTTTTATTCTACGGCGTCCATCTTGATCTGGGTTGACTCTGATCAGTTGTACGTCCGGTGATTCTTCTCAGAACCGCAGATAAATCTGACAAAGTTGGCATGAAAAAAAAAACCTCTTCTGGTTTCAAATCGTGTGACTCTGAACTGAACGATCTTTTAGAAACATATTTACCGTCAGTGTCGTGGATGTGGACAGGTGAAGGCAAGGACCAAAACATGAAAACTCTCAGGAGGAGAAACCCAGGAACCCAAACAGAGACAGAGACAACCAAGACTGAAGGAAAGGTGCCTAAATAATCAGGGAGTGATTAGCAGAATCTAACTCAGGTGTGGAAAGAGGAGCAGGAGAACAGAAAAACCTGAAACACAGGAAGACATTCTGACCTTTGACCTCTGACCTCATCAGAAGAAGACATGAACGACTCAGCAGCTTTATGGTCCAAGGACTCCAGAGCACTTCGTACTACAGTCACTCATTCACCCAGTCTTTCACTCAGCCATTCACTCATTCACCCTCACTGATGGTGATGAGCTGTTCGGAGCTCAAACCGGCGACCCTCTGGTCCCCGGACGAGCCCCCATACCTGCCGGTATGAAACATCCGGGAACTGGAGCCACCCCAGTCCAAGATGGCCGCCACAGCCAGCCCACCATCATGTTTAAAACTCAGCCACTTTTACAGACTCTCAGCTCAGATTTGCTCAGAGTCATCCCCGACGGAAACTCCTCACCGAACAAGATCTTTGCTCAAAGCTTTAGCCCTAAATGTCGGCGTCTGTTAGTGAAATATCTCCTGAACCGCTGGAGGGATTTTTAATGAAACTTTCAGGAATAATTCACTGGATGTGGGTTAACTTTGGGAGCCAATCTGATTTAAGATGGACGCCACAGCTAATCCCCCGTCAGCTCACACAAAAATAGCCATAACCGTCTCAGATTTAAGGTGGTAGTAGCTGACAGTCATCTGCAGCTTAAACACTGAATGTGACATCTAGGGATGGTGGACGAGTTTTTATGAGCTTTGAGAGTAAAAATCACATTTTAAGAAGGAAGGAACCAGATTTTTCAGGGTGTGGCACCATTATTACAGAAAAACTGCAGCATTTTTTGCCAGCGATGGTTAAAAAAATAATTTTTGTTCATCTGAAACACCTGAGAAGTTACCTCTCCTCGACGTGTTCATGTTTTGAGTAAATCTGAGCTGATGTTGTCTTTGTTTAGTTTGGATTTCCTCCAGCTCGACCCGTTTTGTGACTCATGTGTGTGTTTTCTTATAAATGGGGGCTGGATGCGAATGGACTCCTGGGAGGCAGCACATCTGGAGCGGGTTCGTGACCGCGCCCCCGGTCATGGGGAGCACTTTTTTTGTTTTCTGCCTCAGACTCCTGCGGCTGTTTGCTCAGATCGTCTCCTCCCTGACCGGCTGAGCAGGTATCTCCACTCTGCCAGAATCAGAGCCGCTGCTGATTGGATTTCCCCTCCTGATCTCTTAATCTCATCACTTCTGTAGCTGTGTGTCTCCTGTCCACCTGCCTGTCCTCTCAGATTGTCCACCATCAGCAAAAGTCTCACCAGGGTCAGATTCGTGTTTGAGTTTCAGCTCAGGTGTGCATATTTTTGTTTTTTTGGTTTCCTCTCCTGCAGCTCACTCCATCAAGTTCACGACTCTCAGCAAGGACAAAACCGGAAGTGGCTCTTTCTGTCAAAGTAAAACACTGAAGCTGATAGAAATAAATATAAAAAACATAAAACTGCCTTTTCTTTAACACTAGAGTGCAAATAATTGTCAAATATCGTCCTCGCATTTTTTTCTTCCAGCACTATTTAATGCAAGCATGATTTTTGTGCATCACTGCAGGGTAACGTTTAACTCTCGCTCGCCTGCCTGTTAGCAAAATATCTCCTGAACTATTATTTGGATTTTGCTGAAACTTTCAGGAAAATAACCACCGGGTGAAGATCTGCAACTGATCAGCTTTAATTCACAAAGAAACAAAAAGGGCCGTAACTCAATCATTTTTTACAGATATTGAGCTAAAATTTGATGTGGTAGTAGCTGAGAGTCATCCCCAATACAGACTCTGAATAGTATAATATTCTTTTTATAGTTTGACCAAAACAGCTCCAACTTTGCCTTTTTTATTATCATAAAATTATCTAAAACTCTAATATTAAAGGCAGCGGGTAATGGGCATTCCTTAAAGTAATATAGACTTTTAATTATGTTTTTTTTCTTCAAATTAAAAGCTTTAAATGATAACATTGAATGCATATTAACCTGAGGGTAGTTTTCAAACTACTAACTAGAGTAAAAGGAGGAAAAACTAAACTTTAACAGTGTTCTGTGTAAAATATTAACAGGAGTAAAAAGAAAACTTTGGAGGAAACAAGACTGGTTTACAGTGAACTGCATGCATAACTGATCAAAATAATTTAAATTAAAATGAATTTAATTTAGATGAAAACATTTACAGACAATAACGATCCAATAAACAGAAATAAAGTTTGGTTTGTGTGTAAAAATTATAGAGCTTCCATGTAAATATAAAGGAGCTGCAGATGAGTTTGTCTCCTGATCTCCAGAGATAAATAATAATGATGTTTTTTTTAGTTTAATAGATAAAAATAAATTTTAAAAAAGTGTCAGAATGAGCACTATTAATAAACTAATGCTTACACAGTTTGATGTTTTATAGGTTAGGATTCACAGAAAAGTTGGTTTGCATTTTTTTGCATAAAGGGAACAGGGAAATAAAGCTTGCTTCATTCCAAAAATAAATAAATAAAACTATAAATAAACTCTGTTATGGGCGGCCTGCACAGGTTTGCAAAGAAAATCTGCTGACAGAAACAGAATAAGAGCTGCTTCGACTTTCAGCCAAGGAAACAGGAAAAAGACCAATAAATTAAAAAGGGGGCGATTATTTATTTAAAAGTGTTTTTTAAATTTAAAATAAACAATAACTTGAAATAATAATTCGGCTCAACGCTGGGTTTAATTAGTGGCTTCAAAATAAGACAGTTTCACAGCCAACTGCGTGCCAGCCCAGACGGGTTTAACTGCTTTATTTTGAAAAGCGTCGCCGGAAGTGTTTTTAGCTTGACGGTTGAGTCGGAGCGGAGAGGTGGATGCTCGCGCGCCGTCTCCCCCGAAACAGAAAAAAATATATTAAAAATAAAATAAATAAATATATAAAAATAAGGGGAGGCCGTGTTTTGGTTTTTATCGCCTCCTCCTCTTGGAGTCTTCGCCCCTGGACTCATTTTTTTTTTTAATTTTAATTTAATTTTAATTTGAGTGTGAGCGGCTTGACGATGCGCACCCCGCGGCCGGAGACCTGACCCTCCAGGTTCCGGCCCCGGGGCTCGAAGATGCCTCACGGATCTCTCCTCCGCCGCCGCCGCCGTCACAGCTCCCGTCCGGGGCAGCCCGAGCACCGAGCAGCGGAGGCATGTCGAGGTTCGGCGCCAAGCCGGTGGTCGCGGCGCTGCTGATCGCGGGGGTCGTCGGCGCCTTCTTCTTCTGCGAGTACCTCATCTACTTCCCGGCCATCTTCAGGTGCGCCTGGCCGGAGCTCGGCCCAGCCCGGGGCGGAGAGGGCACCTCCGCGGTCCGCGCCATGGTGCTGTCGGACACGCACCTGCTCGGGGCCGTGGGGGGACACTGGTTCGACAAGCTGAGGAGGTGAAGCCGCCTTGTTTGTTTATTTATTGATGTTAAATCGCCGAGTAAACAAATAACACCTGGTTGTTGTCCTCCACCCGCAGGGAATGGCAGATGGAGCGGGCTTTCCAGACCGCCCTGTGGCTCCTCAAACCCGAAATGGTCTTTATTCTTGGGGATGTCTTCGACGAAGGCAAGTGGAGCTCGCAGAAGGTAACTGTCCTCCCTGTCCTCCCTGTCCTCCCCCCTGTCCTCCTCCCTGTCCCCCTCCCTGTCCTCCACCCTGTCCTCTCCCCCAGAACCCGCAGAGCTCCGGGTCACCTGCCCGGGAAACCGGACCCTGGATGCGGATCAGAGGCTGGAGCTGCCATCCATCCGTCCATCCGTCCATCATCCATCCATCCATCCATCCATCCATCCGTCCATCCGTCCATCCGTCCATCATCCATCCATCCCTCCATCCATCCATCCGTCCATCATCCATCCATCCCTCCATCCATCCATCCGTCCATCCAACCATCATCCGTCCGTCCATCTATTCATCCATCCATCCATCCATCCATCCATCCCTCCATCCGTCCATCTG
>NC_051449.1:4608794-4630313 GCF_001649575.2 Kryptolebias marmoratus | reverse complement strand
ACATCCATCCATCCATCCATCCATCCATCCATCCATCCATCCATCCATCCATCCATCCATCCATCCATCCATCCATCCATCCATCCATCCATCCATCCATCATCCATCCATCCAGCTGGGCTGTCATGTAACCCCAGCCCTTGAGGAGCTGGGTTTTCGTGCAGACTGCAGCGTTTAGGAATAAATAACTCCTTGAAACAGCAGTGAGGCATCCCCTGTTCCTCTAAAACCATCCAGCTCGGCGGTTTGGTGGCCCTGGAGGCTCTGGTTCTAACGCCAGTCGGGTCCGTGTCCCCTGAGACTCTCTCCAGCTCCTCCCGGGTCGCTTTGTTCTTTTCTCGATTAAACGCCCGAATGCTTCCCTGAAACAGCTGCAGTCTGGATAGGAGCAAAGGGTGAGAGGGTGAGATGCAAACCAGACAAAAGTCATGTAGAAATATATCGTTTTTGTTCCTCAAAGCGTCCCTTCAGGCTGTAAGGATCTCTGCACAGAGACTTACCGCCTCCATCTCGCCCCGGTGATGTCTAACCCAAGGATTCCCAAAGTTGGGGTCGGGACCCCAATATGGGTCACCCAACACCAACTAGGGGTCCTTAGATCATCTCCAGATATCAACCTACAATTAAAAACCCAGTTTTAATGATATATTTACACCATAACTGTTACAGAGAATTGAAATACAAGTCATTTAATGATTTAAAAAATAGCAAAATGGATAGTAAGACTGTTTGTGTTGTCCCTTATTTAATTAGATCATGAGCACTTTTGGATATTTAAACGCCGACAGATGGGGTCACACACCTTTGTCACTGTTATTTTATGGGTCTGAAGCTGAAAAGTTTGGGAAGCACTAGTCTAACAACGTCTCTCTGCTGGTCGACCCCTCGGAGGTCCTCAGGAGACATATTTCTGATCTGAAACCTCTCTCTTCCTTCTGCCCAGCACTGGGAGGACGACGTGCGCCGCTTCCACAGGATGTTCAGGCACTCCTCCGACACAGAACTGGTCGTGCTGGTCGGCAATCACGACATCGGCTTCCATTACGAGTAAGAAACCAAACCCGTTTTAGGTCCGTCAACATGAGACGATGAATGAAACGCTTTGATTTCACTTGTTTTGTTAAGCTGCTGTTCTGGTTCCAGAAAGATGTTTTCAAGCTGCAGAGCCAGGAGACAAAGGAGGACGAGTTTGTCCACGTTACATAACCTGCGAGGAAACGTTTGACGCCTGAGCCGATCCGGAGGAATTCAGTTTAGATGCAGCAGGTTTTTTTGTTTCGTGGACAAAGCAGGAAGCGTAGGTTCAGCACATCCTTTCGGTGCACAGAAAAAAAAAAGCTCTACAATGAACGTGGGAACGGTGGCGTCACCCCGCTGCGTAGCGGGAACCGGTTTGAGTGGTTCAGCCTGCAGAGCCGGGACGTTTCAGGACGAGACCCGGTTCTGTTCTGAGAGTAAAACCCATTAAGGCCGTTCTCCATTTAGGGCAGGTTTTTGTGTAAGAATGACACCTCCCTCCATGTTTGGGCGTTTCTCCAGATCACTGACGAGCCTCACCTACGATCACATCGAATCTTAGCTCCTTATCTGTAAAAACGACTGTGGCGGCCATCTTTTTTCACAAGTTTCCCTCTCCTGTTGTCACCCCAAGTGAAGCTACAGCGTCTCTCTTTAGTGCTTGTTTGAAACAACAAGTTTTACCTTTTCTTTACCTCCCTAAGATTACTATAATTCAAGTTATCACACTAAAGATTTAAACTCATTGGATGAAAACAGCGTTTGGTATTTTAGAGAGCTTCATAATTAACGAGAACAGCAGCTTCCAGTACATTTATATCTGCTCCTATTTAATATTTAATGTCCTTTTATGAGGCTGTGGTTTTGTAATAGATTGCCTTTTATTGCAGAGACGTTGCGTTTAATTTGTCCTCCTCTTATTTCTGAGTGTTTAGCCTAATTTATCGGGGGAAGAACATCCGATCTGACACTGCAGAAGCATCCCACAGTTTAATTTTTGATGCCGTGATTCAGAGATGTGGGATTATGTCGATCCGTGCAGCAGCAGGCGAGCCGGCGCAGCTCTTATGTAACGCTGCGCGACAGGACAGACGCAGCAGACCGAGCAGCGGGTCTTTGTGTCCAACTGTCGTCTTTGTGTCTCCCCCCCCCCGCAGGATGGACTGGTTCAAGCTGCAGCGCTTCGAGAAGGTCTTCAACGCCTCCTCCACCAGGATCGTCACCAAGAAGGGCGTCAAGTAGGTGACGGCGTGCGTGAAGCGTGTGACTCAGCAGGCTGGGGGGGGGGTTTCATCCCCCGGGGGACGCGTTTAAGGAAGAAACAAACCAATAAACTGTCCTAATCGTGTGGTAATACGTCTCAAGGACACGTCAAAGTCTCACAACTCCCCGTTCAGTCGGGGAACTCAGTTCTTTATAAAACGTGTCATTCAGGAGGGGAAAACTGGACACTTATCAGTTAAGCACGGTGGTGGAAGTGTCATGGTGGGTTGCCATAGGGGCATCTTAGTGATTAAAATAAAACGGGATAAGAAAAATGGACGCCGGGGGACGAGTCGAGGTCACGAGACGATTATTCAAACCGTATTTTTTTCGCCACAAATTAAACTGACTTCCATCTCCCCCTCTGACTTCTCACGAGTCTTTTCAGGTCTTAGAAGGGAGTCCAACTCATTCAGCACGACAAAATGACCAGAATTACTTCACAGGACACGTAACATGTGACCTGTGTTGGCAAAACGAGTCGGAACGAGCAGAAAAATACAGATTTTTACCCTAAAAGACACCAGCTTAGTAACTAATATGACAAATAATCTACCTTTAAAATCGAAGTTTCAGAAATGATACTTCAAATTTACCGTTTTTCTCTGCCGGCTGTCGTAGCGCCTGGAAATCCCTTCGTATAACAGATTGGCGTCATTGTAAAGCCCTTTTATTTAAATACAGAGCTGGAATTGAATCAATCAGTGCTCTGATAAACAAAACCAGCTCGTTTCCAGGCGATAAATCAGCTACGAGTCGTTTTGAAGCTTCGGAGGATTTGAAAATATTAAAAACTCGATGCTGAGGAGGAAGGGGCTCTTCCTCTCAGCACGTAGCTGCAGAAGGAGCATCTTCAGTCTGTTTTGGTTCAATGAGACCCTGAATCTGCTCACCGATCCTCCGGTCCTCTGGTCTCCGCAGCTTCCTGCTGGTGAACAGCGTGGCGCTCCACGGCGACGGCTGCCCCATCTGCCAGTCGGTGGAGAAGGAGCTGATCCGACTCTCCGCGGACCTGAACTGCTCCCTTCAGGTGAAAAAACTCCCGGAGGTCTCAGGAAGGTAAAAACGTTGGGACACATTTTGTGACGGATTTTGTTTTTTGTTTTGTGCAGAACTCTCAGCCCGACAGCGGCGGGACGGAGAACTGCGAGGGCTCGGGGTCGTACCCCCCCACGGCCCCCATCATGCTGCAGGTAAACCGGACGTTTCCGGCCTCGCCGCCGCTCCTCTGATGACACTCACTCCTCCCCAATCCGGTTTATTCACTAATTTCATGCCAGGATACGACGTTCGAAGGCCACAATTATGGTTTTTTTGTCTTCCTGTTAGCAAAATACCCCATAAACCGCTGCGCAGACTGAAATGAAACCTTCAGGAAGTGATCACTGGATGCCGGTTCAAGATGGCCGACACTATAACTCACACATCCTTTTTTATTATTTCTCGTGAGATATTTTGCAAAAACATCTCCGCCGTTCGCCGTCCGGCCAGCTGCGGGCCTCGTCTCTTATCTGCCGTCCTCTCAGAACATCCGAAGTCCAGATGTTGAAACATCTGTTTGCTGACCGCCCTCTTTCCCCCCGCAGCACTACCCTCTGTACAGAGTGAGCGACGCCAGCTGCACGGGGCAGGACGCCGCGCCGCCCGAAGAGCGACACCTGCTGTTCAGGGAGAAGTACGACGTGCTGTCGAAGGAGGCGTCTCAGCGGGTGAGCCCCTCGGCGCCGCTCGTTAAGAACCGGCGAGGAAACGGGCTGACAGCTGACGACGCTGACCTGGTTTGTGTTTTTTTTCTTCTCTCCTCAGCTGCTCCGGTGGTTTAGGCCCCGCCTCATCCTGAGCGGACACACCCACAGCGGCTGTGAGTTTCTCCATGACAACAAGTACCTGGAAATCAGCGTGCCGTCCTTCAGCTGGAGGAACAGGAACAACCCCAGCTTCATCCTGGTGAGCGAGTTAGTTTGAATCGTTACGGATTCGCAACATTTTAATGGAGCCAAATCATTAAGGATGAATCACAATTGTCTCTATTTCCTTTAAAAAGTTTCATCCTGAGCAGCTTTCAAATAAGAAAACGTGCAAATTACCCGCCAAAGCAACAGAACAGCACGCAACAAAAACAGAATATGCCAAAAAAACTGAGAGGATTAACTTTTTGGTGTCGGTTTAAACAGTTAATTGTGTTTAAATTAACGGCTTAAATGAACGGCGATTAAATCAGACAAGTTCAGACATGAAATTAATGACTGAATTCCTGCTGAAGGAGGATTTCTCGCCTCAGTTTGATGCGTTTTTTACCTGTGATATCTTCACAACATGATGAATATTCAGGTTTTTTCATTTTTAAATGCACAAATAATCAGGTTAAACTTGTTTGTTTTGTACGTTTTTCGTTGCATTTTACTGTGTGACACTGAAAGCCCAGGAGGAAAATTAGTTGGGTTTAGTTGACGGTTGCGCTCAGGGCCGTAGCTCCCACTGAGGCCACCGAGGTCCGGACCTCAGTGTTTCTCTGCTGTGTATATTATAAAAACATGAATCCAAACAAGGCTTTTGAACGGCGTGGTTCTCTGCGTAGCTCCACCAGTTTCCTGTAGGAGGCGCTGCAACTGTGTGCAGCTGCAGCCAAACTCAATGTCTACGAAGAAGAGCGCAGCTTTGCTACCTTACTGCTAAAATAAAGACCAGAAGAAGAAGAAGCACACTTACGGTGAAACACAACCGAGGGAACTCGCTGAAAATATTCTCCTTCAATTCCACGAAGCTGAAGTTGGTTTCCGATTTGGAAAATGGCTAAAGGGCGATTCCAGCTAATTTTTTCCCTCCCTTCAGCATCTTTAATCTCCTCTAGTTAAAAAACTACAACACCTAGACACTTCAAACCTGGAGCAGATTATTCTGCACTGATTGCAGAACATTTAAAACCAAGTGTGTGATCTGTGAGACCTTCATCTGATTCCTGAAACCTCAATAAAGGGCCACTTCAGCACTTTTTTTACATCCGGACCACACTAGAACTGGTCCAGCTCCAAAACTACAACACCTCACTGGTATTTGATAAAAAGGTGAAATCTCTGCTAAAATCTGTTTTGAATCAACATTCATATAAACTAATTCATGTCATTGCAGTGAGTCATCATGGTTGTGCCCTGAGTCCAAATACATGTCATATACACATTCAAGTCACTTGTTTTAAATAAATGTTTCTATTTTAATTAAGTTTTGGTCTTCATTGTAACTGATGTGCAGGGGGATAATGAGTTGGTTTTTTTTAAAAGTCTGGCTATGGCCCTGGTTGCGCTCTAAATGAGAGATTTGGACAAATAATCTAAAGAGGAGCCTCAGTTTTTAATTGTTTGTCGCCGTGGCGGCAGGGGGTTCATCGACGCCTCAGCAGGTATGAGGTTGAAACTCACCTCTTCCTCCTCTTCCTCTCCAGGCGTCCGTGTCTCCCGGCAGCTACAGCCTGTCGAAGTGTTTCCTGCCGGAGGAGAGCACGGTGATCGGGGTGTACTGCTCGGCCGGAGCCTGCCTCCTGCTGCTCCTCCTGGCTCACTGCCTGTGGATGAAGGGTCTCCTGCAGCTCAGCCTCTGCCTGCTGGGAAAGCACAAGTCTCTGTGAACTACGTTACCCAGAGCGCACCGCTGCTCCTCGCCCTCCCAGCTGAGAACTCAAAGGACGTGAATGTGCGTCTTTAGAGTTGATCAGTGCTGGCATTGATGATGACGACAAAGATGCGGTGCCAAATCATCACTTTCAGCTTCAGCAGGAAGGACCAAACCCCCGGGGCGTTTCCTGATTCACAAAGACGAGACGTCCTGACAAAGTGTAAATATTTCATCTGATTTATGGTGAGTTAGAGGTGCTTCGTGTCTCCCGCCGATGTTAGAAAACAAAAAAAAAACATGCCGATCATCTCCAAACTTAGTTTCTGTTTCCTGTCTGATGGTTCGTCCTCCACCGCTTCTCTCGGGTTTTTATGATCCGGAACATAAAAACATATAAGAACATATTTATCTGACTTTCTGTGCCAAACTTGTTTCCGATGAGCTGTACATAATAATTATAATTATAATAAAGAGTTTTTCTGGTGGAACAAACTGAGCTGAGAGTCACGTGTCCCCGCAGGAAGTGGGAAAATATTTTAGTTAACGATGCTCAGAGGAAAAAAGTATGACATCAAACGTAAAGATTCTCCTAAACTTCATCAAACGGTGCAGTTTGGAAGCGTTTACTCCAGTAGTTTTCCCAAATATTGATAAACAGTCCTGAAATGCGGGTCTGCAGTTGACGTAAACAAAGCTGCTGAAAATGCACCACATTACCAAAAGTATTCGCTCACCTCCCTTATGTGACGTCCCATTCTTAATCCGATGTTGGCCCACTCTGCAGCTTTAACAGCTCCGGCTCTTCCGGGAAGGTTTTCCATTTTTTTGGAGGGAATTTTGGACCGTTCTTCGAGACGCTCATCTGTGAGACTCTCGGTCCGGCTCTCGGTCTCCGCTCTGATTCTTCCCAGGAAGGTTCTGTTGGGTCGAGGTCTGGACTCTGAGCGGGCCGGGTCAGGTTCCTCCACATCCACACGTCTTCGTGGACCTTGCTTTGTGCGCCGGGACGGGAAGGGACCCGTCCCCCAAGCTGTTCCCACAAACTCCAAAACGTCTCGGCGTGCCGAAGCAACAACAGCCCAGCTCCTGAAAAGACACAACCCCACAGCAAACTTCACACTGGCCTCGACTCGTCCAGAGACGCGACTCGTCCCTCCAGAGGACACGTCTCCTCTGCTCTGGAGTCCAGAGGCGGCGGTGCTTGGCTCCTGGTGATGGACGGCTTGGACGCAGCGTTCCTGATCTGATCTGAAGACCTCGGAGACTTTGGAGGTCTGGAGCTGCTGACCCTGCAGGACGCTGGCGTCCTCTGAGCCCACTCCGTGGTTTTACACAGATTTTACAGCCGACTGTGGAATATTTAGCAGCGAGGACTCGTGTCTCGGGTGGCGTCCCGTCACGACGCCACGCTGGGGTTTTACTGAGCGACCCATTCCCTCACAGATGGTTGTAGAATCAGCCCACACGCCTTTATGGCGGTGCAGTGTACGTCAGGCTGGCCGGACTCTGGTTGGCCCACAAATTTAACCGAGAAAATATCGTCTTTTCTTTTCCGTCTCGTTTGCCCGACGAACTCATAAACGTCTCGTTTTCGACCCGAGTGTTTGCAGAGCGAGTCACGTGTAAAAAACGCGCGACCCGTCGGGGCAGAGCGAGGATTTTTTTTTTAAATTTTCTGCGCCTCAGAAGCTTCGAAACGAAACGCAGTTTGTTTTAAAATCCCTCGATTCGCCACCTTTAAAAAAAACGGATTTTCATTGGTCGGGAGTGACGTCAGCCAGCCCTGTGTCTAAAAAGGACACCAAACATTATACAACGGGATTTCCCCGAGAAGAACAGAAGGGTTATAAGACAAAGGGTCACTCCTGAAGACATACCTGTTAGAAAACTTTAATTTAAAGGTGGATTTATGGCTCCTTCTGCTGAACGGGTCACAGGTTAGGGTTCTGACTTCCTGAAGCAGAAAACTGTCACATTTAGCAAGTTCTGACTCATAAATCGACCTAAAAATATAAATCATCCCTGCAAACATGTTGAAACTTTAACTTCAGGTAAAAAACACAAATAGTATTCGTTTCACCTGCTTTTAGTTGGATATCAGGAGAAAAATCTGAGGGGAAAACTGCACCGTTTGTTATTTAATGGGGTATTTTCTCTCAAATTTCTTTATTTTTTTTTCTGCCAAACTGTTTGGTCCCAATTTAAACATTTCTACTGATCACAAAACTGCACCCACACCCCAATCTGCACACAGGATCGCTGCACATATTCCAGATTTACCGTGAGAAAACTCAACAGAGGGATAAATCTCTGCGCGCCGACCCGTCCGGGCGTGGAAACATGGAGGTGTTTTTAAAAAATTTTAAATAAAAATGAGCAACAAAACGACTCAAATATAAACTCTGTGACGTTTTGGCTCAGCTGATCAGATTTAGGCAACCAACTCCGTTGGTTTTGAAAGTACTGAGCAAAAATCTGAAGTGGTAGTAGCTGAGAGTCGATGTTAAGTCTTAGTTGGCGGGTGATAAGCATTCCTTAAAGAAATGCTGCACTTTTAGCTTTTAAAACTTACTTTTTTTCATTTTAGTCCAAAAAAAGGCCTGGATATCAAACTAATTTAAGTTAATTTAGTCAGAAAGTTGACATTAAAGGCGACTTTTCCTTCCAAGTCGTTTCCACTCAGCAATATTTCTGAGTTTTGGTTTTTTAATCGCAAAGGAACGAACTCAAAAACACACGAAGAAAGGCTCCCGGTTCGTCTGGAAGCTCCGACAATAAACCACCCAAATAAACATCATTAACCCCTGAAACAGAAACAAACACAACCGGACACCAAGATGGAAATGAAGCAAAAAGTCCTCTAATGTGCCTCTTTATTTAAAGAAAATAAAAACGTCATTTAATCATCCTCCCAGGGCCAAACAAGGCTTCTCGCACCTCCGGTCAGCTCGCTCTCGTTCGGGTAGGGGTGGGGTTTGTTTTTTTAATTTATTTATTTTTTATTTTAGACGTGTACTGTAGCAGAAGAAAAGGCTGATGCTGTTTGTACAAGGAAAAGAGCTCGTCTGTTGGGTGCTGCTCACACATTCATAGTGCCTGTGCCATTAAATATGGCTCCAAAGGACCAAAAATTACTAATATTGCACGCTCTCATTTATTCATCTCCATCCTAAACATGCTTTCCTATGTGTGTATGTATACATATTTACCGTATACATACATAGGTATGTACACCTAGGCACACACATAATTAAACATGTATAATTGTACATATATATTTATATAGACCTATAAATTTACATGTACATACATTTATAAAAATCTTTTTTTTTGTTTTTTTTTTAAATTTTTTTTTTTTACACACAACGCTCACCCTCGCGCGCACGCACACACAACGCTTCTGTGAGTCTATGTTTGTCTTTATGTACACATGCGCACAGGCACACACGCCTCAGACACGCTTCAAATCGAAAAACAACGACGACGACAGAAAAAATAAACGAAAACAAAAACAAAACAAAAAAATAAGTTGGTTCCTATTAAAACAACACCAGGTTGCAATTTGGACACTTTCAATAGATTTCCAATGTTTGTTTAAAGCTGTGAAATTCAAAAAATAATATATATAATTGGGAAAAAAAACAAAATAAACCACAAATAAAAGGCATGGCGCTGCAACATCTGGTCTTCACTGCAGGTAAGTGGTTAATTTGCATAATGTATACAGGTTTTTAGGATTTTTTTCCCCTATTTTTTTTTTTTTTTGTAATTTTTTTATTTATTTTTTTTTTACTAAAGAGCATTTCCTTTATTTTTATAAACCAGAAAAACTAAACTCTACAGAGAAAGTCCCCTACCCAGCAGCCTTTTTTCTGCTGCCGATAGAGTTTGACATCAAGCTGTACAGCGCAGTCGAAAACATACTTACATCTGAGCTCATTTACAGGTACAGCCATAATCAAGGCACAAAGATCTACAAGTAGATTTGTTTTTCTTTCAATTAAGTTGTACAAAATAATATTACATTTTACAGTCTGTACAGGATAATTCAACCTTGCACAGTGTACAAGTTAACAAAAACAAACCAACAAAAAGAACAATACGTGTTTCTCTCCCGCCCCGTCCTTCCCTCACGCCCTCCTCGTCGTCAGAAGCTGAAGGGGTGGTCCGTGTGGGGGGGAAAAATAAAGAAAAAAGGACGCCGGTTCGAGTTCGTGGAGGCAGCAAGGCTAAGGTGCAGAGAGAGCTCAGTCGTGGTCGTCCTGCCCCCTCCCCTCGTTTAGATCTCTGGCTCCACGCGCCGCTCGGCCGCCGCCATCGGCGTCGGCGTCGTGACGGTTGTGGTAATAAATATCGTGATGCTACATTGTGTGTACGCTTCCTCCGGAGAAAACGGCGACGACAAAAAAAATAAAACAAAAGGAACCTGATGCAAAGTGCAGGAGCGGAGAGAAAAAAGCAGGAGGAGGTGGAGGTGATGGGGGGGAGGGGCTTAAAAAGGAAAAAGGTTGGGGGTCAAAGTCACAACGCCGGCGGCACAAACGGATCCATGCACGAACGCTCGGTCCGCCTCCCGTTTGTAAAACAGGCGCTCTGCCTCAGCGCCGAGGTCCTGGAGGCGTTTCCTGTTTCTCCCACGCCTCCGCCGCCGATCCAGGTCCCGAAACACACACACACACACACCTGAAAAAATAAAAAGAAGAGGGCAAAAAACACGGAAATAAAAATCAGGAGGTAGCCCGGGGCTTAGTGGAATGACAAAAACGAAGGAGTCAAAGAAAAACATGGAGGAAGCGGAACGCCGCAGCGCCGCTCCCCGAGTCTTCCTCCTTCCTCTGAAACGACGGGGACAAAAAAAAAAAAGGATGAAGAGGATTTGACACACTTTAGTAGTACTTCATGTTCCTCGACGGGAGGGGCGGGGCGGAGGAGGAGTAGTCAGGGTTCGTCGAGGATGCAGACCGGCGGAGACAAAACGCAGAAGGCTGACGGAGACGGTCTCCTGTCCATCACAAGAGTTCGTACTGCCGCAGGTGCATTCTCTGGATGATGTCCCGGCAGTCGTTGAACACCCGCCGGATGTTCTCCGTGTCCACGGCGCAGGTGAAGTGGGGGTAGCAGTAATGTCTGCCGTCGCCGCTCGCAGTGCTGATCCGCTGGAGGGGGAGGGGGGACGAGAGACAACAAGTCACCAAAACTGTCCACAAGCAACGGGACAAAACATCTGCTGACGCTCGGATCAATCAAGCTTTTCAAAATAAAACAAAAATTCATCTCATCTCCCGTCTAAAAGCGGCAGCCACTTCAGGCTGCTCCTGGATCAGAACAGATTAGTCATCGCCGAGCGGCGCCGCCATTGTTCCGGCGTGAAAGAAACTCGGGAAGACAAAACAGAGGCTCGCTTTACGAGAATATTTCCTCCTCACAAATAACAGGCTAACGCTCTAAATCAGGACCTAAAAATAAAATTATGTTGGTTATTTAAGGCTTAAAAGATGAGCTGTAACCGTGGCAACAGCTGTATGATTTTATTTAAAGTAGGAGCTCGACTATTTCGGTCCAAATAATCGGCTTGTTCGTGACGGTTATAACAATCTGGTAAAAATAAATGGTGCCGATCTCAGACGGACGCTGGAAGAAGCCGAGCTGCGTCCTCGCGAGCGGACGCCGGCGGCCCGTGTACTCACCAGGAACTCGTCTCGGATGAAGAACTTAGCTCGTGTCACTCTGGGGTCTTCACCAGGTTCAGGAGTTGCTGAAACAACAGCAGAATCTCCTTTAAAGCACCGACCTAAGGGCATCCAGGGGCCAAAACATCCACAGCAGCTCGACAAACCTTCATTTGGTATGGTGTAGCGAGCGTACTCGGGAAAGTACTCTTCGATTTTGGATTTTCCAGCTAATACTTTCTCAGCCAGCATGTCCTGCTTGTTCAGGAACAGTATGACTGATATAGTGCGTAACCATCTGCAACACACACACAACAAACACCGTGAAGGAAACATCAAAACTTCCCTTTCAGGACATTTAATCACGGGAGGATCAACTGCTTAACGCCTGGAGTCGGCGTAAATCAAGATGGCCGCCACAGCCAAGAGAGAAGCGGCGTCGAGGAAAGCTCGGCCTTTGATCTGAAGATGGAATAAATTTATTTAAATTCATACGTGGATCTCTGTCAGCTGAATGATTAAAGCCGTTGGATTTTCAGAAGAAGAAGAAGAAGAAGAACCGGGTCGATCCGGATCTGGAAAACACTCAAACCAAGAACAGAACAGGTTCCGGTCCGACCCGATGCCGTTTGATAAACGTGTGCCGGACCGGGGAGATTCTGTGGAAACGAGCCGGAGGGTTCTGACCCACCTGTTGTTCCAGATGCTACGGAAAAGGTCCAGAGCTTCCCGTAGCCGGTTGGTGTTGTTGTCTTCCCTTATCACCATGTTGTAGCTGCTGCTGGCCACCACGAAGATGATCGCCGTGACGTCTGAGGAGAGAGAGTTCTGTCAGCGAGGGGGCGGAGTCTGAGACGGGACGGGTTCTGAGACAGGACGGGGTCTGTCAGTGTGGGGACGGGGTCTGAGACGGGACGGGACGGGTTCTGAGTCAGGACAGGGTCTGAGTCGGGACAGGGTCTGAGACGGGACGGGGTCTGAGTCGGGACGAGGTCTGAGTCGGGACGGGGTCTGAGTCGGGACGGGGTCTGAGTCGGGACGGGGTCTGAGTCGGGACGGGGTCTGAGACGGGACGGGGTCTGAGTCGGGAGGCGGGGAGGAAGACGAGCTGAAGGTCTCACCATTAAAGCACTGGATCCACTTCCTCCTTTCGTCTCTCTGGCCGCCGACATCAAACATGCTGCGGGGAGAAAATACGGGTCAGAACCGGCAGAACCAACCGGCCCGGTGCTGCCCTCTGCTGGCCGCAGCCACCGGCAACAAAACAGCAAATAAAACATTAAATAAAACAAATAAAAGATCAAATAAAACTAATAAAACATCAAAGCTGAACTGAAATGTGTTTTGAGGCAAACATCAGTTAAAAGAAAAGAATAAAATATGTTTATTGTTCAATAAAAAAAGGAAATAACAGCTAATAGTTGCTACTTTTAAAAAGTCTTTTGCTGCTTATAATTATTGTTTTTATACTTTTAGCTTTTCATTACCATTTTCTACTTTTAGTTAGCTCTCTGCTACTTTTAGCTTCTAGCTACACTTCTGCTGCTTTAACACATTTTGCTACTTTTGGCTAACATGTTACTACTTTTAGCTGACATTTAGGTACTTTTAGCTCATATTTTGGTACTCTTTGGTACTTTTAGCTAATATTTTACTAGTTTTAGCTGACAGTTTTGATTTTCTGCTCATATTTTAATACTTTAAGCTGATATTTTGGTATTTTTAGCAGATATTTTATTCTTTTTAACTGACATTTTGTACTTTTAGCTGACATTTTACTTCTTTTAGCGGATATTTTATTATTTTTAGCTGACATTTTGGTACTTGTAGCTCATATTTCACTACTTTTAGCTGACATTTTGGTACTTTCAGCTGACAGTTTTGATTTTCAGCCAGTGTTCAGCCTCTTTTAGCGTCAGCAGCTCAGTTTCAGCTCATGTTGTGCTTCTGCAGCCGTCACTTACTGAAAGTTCACTTTATCTACTTGGAACCTCGTCTCAAAAATCCCTGAAGTTAACACTCGGCAGCGTAGCAGGTCCTGCGGGGACAGAGAGAGAGACACTCAGTTAGGACGAAACAGCCGAAGGGTCGGGCATGAAGGTCGGAGTCGAACTGTCGAACTGACCTGGTCTGTTGGCGTGTAGTCGCTCTGCCTCACCGAGTCGATTCTGTCCAGGAAACTGAGGAACACAGAAAACATGTCAGGTTAACTTTTGTCACAAAACCAGGAAGGAACGACGTTTATCTCCAGAAAACACCTAAAATGAAGCCACAGAACTGATTCATCTGAGCTCATCTGATCAGGAGGACGCCGAACATGTCTGACTTCCTGTGGAGGCCGGCGTTACGACAGCTGCTCGCCACGAGAGGGCAGACGAGCTCAGGCTGAGCTATTTTGGTCTGTCTCCAGCCAGAGTGATTGCATAAGGCAGCTATTGTGGAGGTTAGACGGCCTGCCGCTGCGGCGGGCGAACAGAAACCGGAACGGGCCGCTCGACGGGCCGCCGTGCGCTTCAGCAACACACAAATACGACTCCATGGAGGAGAAACGGTTCAGGCTCATTCACCGACAGATCAGGGTTAAAAATGAACATATTCCTCGACTTAAAGGAGAAAAGAAATGTGACGTTTGGATTAATAAACACAAACTGCTGAGAGGATTGGGGAAAGTTTGTTGGATGCAGCTTCATAAAAACCAACATGGAGGTTTTTGTTAAGACTGTAGGAAGGCTTTCAGACTGATTTTTGAACCCTTTTACCAAATTATTCATAATTAATGCACAGAGAGGCTCCAGTTGTTGCCCTGGTTTGAGTCAAAGTTACCTTGAGCTTCACAGAAGCAGACAGAGCTTTACTTTGAAAGGGTGACCCAGATGTGGGCCGAACAGGGTCATCCTCAGAACCAGATTCAGGATGTCGCCAAGACAAGGCGAGGGTTAAATAACGGGGGAATAAACGGCGCTTTATGAAGCGTTAGATAACGGCGCCGCTGCTCATGTGCTCTGACAACAACGTCTTCATCACACGGACTATTTCTGCAGCCGAGGCCGTTTCTCCGAGTTTCTCATGAGAGCCGCAGCTTCCACCAGGTGTCAGAAAACTTATTCAGATGTTTCCCCAACAAAGTGAAAAACGGCTGAATTACTGATTAATTTAACTCTTATCCTCAGCTTTGGTTAAACATTCAGCTGCTAAATTTCTCACATTTCAAACAGAAACTTTACTGAAAAAATGTTTTTTATCATCCAATCATAAACAACATTATGTGCTTGATGAAAACGGCTTCTCTCTGGTCTGAATCGGCGAGTAAATTTCCCACAATTCCTTTCTGTCTTTGGGCTACAACTCAACCTTTGGACTGTTAGTTTTTGGCCCGATCGCGACTCGACTTTTAAAACCTCAAACTTATCCCAAATATGAACCCAAACACGATCAGCTGAGGTGTTTCTGACTTAAAAACAAATTATATTTTTTAGTTTGAGGCGTAAAGACGCAAATTAACCAGCTTCGCGGAAGAAAGAAGCAAAAGAATTCAGCTTTTTTTTTTTAAATATTCCTACCAACATTGTGAATTCATTATCTGGTTTCCTAACACCCAGGGTGGGAACCGCTGCTCCGTCAGCATCTTATGAAGACAGATAAGTGTTTCTGCTGACTATTGAGAGCAATTATGTTTATGGACAGTTGGAGAAAATAGAAAATGGGGGGGGGGGAGAAGCACGACTGAACTCGGTAAACAATGCAGATTCACCACAACAACAACAACAACAACAAAAATACGGCTGAAGGAGTTCTCTGAGAAAAGTGCTTTCTAGAATACACATATTTATATTTAAATAATCAGCAGCACAGAGTAAAAAAACGTAAGTTCAGATCTGTGACAAAAAAATGTCATATTTTAATAAAAAATATTTCCTTAAATGAAGGGAATGCATGTCGCCCGTCGCCTTTTACGTGGACAAACGGTCAAAATAACCGAAATCTGAGGCGGATTAAGCTTGAAGTAATATCTGCAGGAGTTTATAGACCTAAAGCGTGCTGCACATTGACAAAATATAACAGAAACTGATTAAAAAAAGCTGCTGGAGAGCAAAGATTAATCAATTAATTAATGAAAACTAATCATCAGATAAAAAAAGAATAAACCTGAACCGTTCTTTTAAACTAGGATATTCTTAAAGTGAGATGGACTTGTTAAAGTTTTGGTCAAACACTATAAAAAAAAAAAAAAATGTTCGGTTGAATCTCGTTTCATCTAGCTGACTGGCTGCGGCGGCCATCTTGAATCAGGTTTACATCCAGCGATGGCTTCCTGAGAAGCCAGTTCGTGATGGACAGGAAAAAAAACGAATAAATGCTGTTTTAGCTTTTTTTTCCCGCGCTGCGCTTCACAAAGACACCTCCACTCAGCCGACAAAAAAACTCCGGCGTCGAAACCAACCAGCGCCTTTCGGGTATTTTTACCCGGTCTTTTTGCAGAAACGTAAATAGGTTATAATTACTGAGCGCTTTGTGACAGAAGGACTATTGGTAGGACATCAGATTTCCAAATATAGCCTCCGTGAAACAAGAAACGAAGGTTAGGTGTTGGAAACGATTCGGAGAAGAAGCCGCTGTCCAGATAACGTCTTATCGTGGGTTTTAGGCGGAGGTTTTAGCCACTCCGGCTGTTGCGTTTGGGAGCTATGAATAGACGGGAACGGGTTTGAGGTCCGGGGAAACGTGCGGTTCGTGCCGTTTTTCCTCTGTCTCCTCCCAGACCGGCTCGCCGTCGGTGTCCCGAGGTTAATGTAGCCGTAGCTCCTCGTTTATCTGGCCCTCCTCGAGCGAGCAGCACCATTTATAAAGCCGCTCTCTGACAGATTTCTCAGGCTGGATGCAGAAGAAATTACCACCACCATCTTGTGCGTTACACCCCCACCCCCCTACTTCCATCCCTCCTCCGAGTTGGGCTCTGTATTTAGCTTAAACACGCCGTACCGGTCCTGCGGGCCCGTCTGTGTTGCCAGGTATAGGCTTTGTTGTGGACGGTATCACTTGACTTGGCTTAGTCTTTCCGCGTTTGCCTAATCTTTCCGTAAAACGCAGACAAAAGCACGACGGCGAGTCCCGTTCGCGCACACACCGGAAGGTAGAGGGACAGTTGATGCGAAGCGGGGGCGCCTCGGGGGCCCCACGTGGTTCAGGTCACATGTTGCTGCCCTTTGAGCAGAAAACGAGGGGCAGGGGGACAGCGGTTCGGAGCAGCAGAGGCTCCTCCAAAAGCACCAGTGCACGGTTTTATTATCAGCTTCCTTTTTTATTTTTTAATACATATATAAAATAACAACTGCCCAGCAGACTGTTGTTGGTACAAACAGAGCGGGACACAAGTCTGAACCGAACAGCATTAAATCAGCACAGAACAGGACACTTTTAGCAATAAGAAACAGGAAAAAAAAAAAGCTGCAGCCGTAAAAAGTCCCTTTCAGGCCGACAGGAAACGTTCCCACAGACCAACAGCGGCCAGCCTCAAGTGCTCATTTGATAATTGGGTTGACTTTTTACAAATAGCGGACCATCTTTAATTAGCAGCGCAGAGGATCGGATCAATAGTTTCCATATTTTGAGCCGCTTAGGCCAGCATAATGGACTTTCACTTTGGTCTCTGACTGACTGGTGACTTTAAAACCCAGCTGCACCGACGGCACCAACCCAAAGCAGGTTTCAGCTGCAAGTTTCTACCTCGACCTGTAATTTATGATATATATATATATATATATCAGATGGCAATGATCTCAAACTTTAAAACTTAAAAGTACAACCTAAGGGGCGGCTGCATTAAAACCAGGTTCTGGTTCTGGACATGGGGAACAGTTCCACAGATCATCGTCTGTAAACACAGCTCACCGTGCCGTCCACAGATGCTGCTTAAAGCTCTATCAGGCAGAGAAGAAGCCAGAACTAGAAACGCTGCAGTCTTCTCTGGACCAAAGAGGAGAACTGATCTGAGGTCAGACGGGTCCAAACCATCCAGCCTGATATCAGCACACAGGTCAAAACCAGCCTCTCTGATTGTATGGGGGTGCATTAGTGCCGATACATGAGCCCCATCAATGTAGAAACGTATCTACAGGTTTTAGAACGTCTGCTCCCGTCCAGGTAGCGTCTTGGATATTTCAGCAGGACGATGCTAAACCTCATCCTGCGCCCATTACTGTGCAGCAGGGGAGTCCGGGTGCTGAACCGACCCGCCTGCAGTCCAGGTTCTCTCACCGGCTGAAAACATCAGGAGCGTCATCGAATGAAACATCCGGCAGAGACGCAGGACTGCTGAGCAGCTGGAACGGGACAACGTTCCCTCTAAAACCTCCAGCAGCTGCTGTCCTCGGGTCCTGGTTGATGTTAGAGGAAGGAGATGCTCCACAGAGGGGAACATGGCTGCCGTCAAATTCAAAATGACCTTTAACCCCCAAAATGGTCTGATTTCTTAGTTTAACCATTTATGTTCCATTTTGAATAAAATGTGGGCTTATGAAATTTACAAATTCTTGCTTTCTGTTTATGTTTACATTTTACACAACCATTTTGGAATTGTTGTTGAAAAGTGTACCATTACAGTGAGGTATCTGAAGGAAACAAATGATAACTGGGAGGGGCAGAAGTGATCATTTTTGTCCAAATGTCCAAAAACTAAATCCAAAATTATGAAAATAAAATAACTTTCTCACAGCTCTACATGAACCATTCTTTTTGTAACGCTGTTTACATTTTATGCTCAATTATACGCTGATATTTTTCCACAAAAGCCACCCGGGGCCGATGAAAACGAGTGACAAAGAACAACTGGGTCAGACGAGTTCACGGCGTGAAGACGGAGCGGCGCAGGATCCCGGACACCTGGTGGAAAGATCCGAGCTCCGGGTTCAGCTCGGCAATCCAAACAGGAACATGGCGCAGTTCGGGAGATGGATCTGAAATTAGGCAGATCCATCAACGGCTCTCAGTGGGTACTTCCTAAATATAGGAGCAAGAACGGAGACACTCCTGAAAGTCAAACCAAATCTTGTGTAAACAAAAGCTCCTGCTTCATCTCAAGGCGGGCCGACTCGCCTTCCAGCGCCGCATCAAATCATCGTTCTGAAAGGTATTGTACGTGAAAACGTAAAATACTTTGCAGTGTCCCTTCGTCTCTGCTCTGTGTCCGTTAGCCCCGTGTTTGAAGCAGAATCCGTCCACTGATTTGAGCCGCGGCGCGTCCCATGCGGAGCTTCCATATACAGCCCTCACGGTGACAAATTGACCGGCGGGCTCCTCTAATTAATACTGGAGCCCCGCATCGACGCGCGAGCTGTCGGCCCACCGAACTGTGCCGAAAATAGAAAGTAAAGTAAAAATAGTCGGATCAACAGCATCGAACAGGCGTCAGATCTCGACAACAGCAGCCTTTGTGTTAAATCGGAAAATGAGGTTTTCCTCTTTTCTCCTGATTAAAAGTCAATAATCGATGGTCAGTACAGACAGGGGGCGGCCTACAGCATGCGTGAGCCTGAAAGTAACCCGTTGGAAAATATTTTATTATTCACACACACCAATCCTGACTCTAACCGTCTGTTTTAAAAACGTTCAGTTTCTCAGAAGGAAGTAGCAGCCGGCTCCGGGCCTGCATGTGACCTGTTTGTGTAATTCACGTTTCGGCCTCCGTGGGGCATCCCCGCGTTCCTGCTTCCAGCTGACCCTGCCTGGTTTTAGCAGCTGGGTTCCCATAGCAACCCCAGCCGGTCCGTACCACTCCTCGCTCCATCCACCCCGCCGCAGTCACTTCCTACAACTCCCGTCCTTCCATTCCCAGACTCTCCGGAACATCAGAACCGAGCTCTGTGCCGGCTTTCTGCGCTCCACGAGGATCAGCGCCACAGTGTGTGTGTGAGTGTGTGTTTAGAGGGAGGGCAAAGCAAAATAAGGCTTATATAGACAGATTATTTTAGAGGGCCACGGTCTCACAACTAAAAATAAAGCTGCATCTTCAGCGAAGGCGACTGGAGAGACGCCGCTACAACCCGGCGATCGCGCCATCATGGCCGCGGTGACCGGGGAGTCCCGGCTGGGCTGAGCCTGAAAATACTGACTGTAAACTGCGGCGTCAAACGCACAGATGTAAACCTGCATAAAACAAATAAAATTAAACGAGCGATCACTTTAAATCTGCGGGCCAGCTTTGAGCTAAACGTAGACATCCAGAAGATTTTTTTAGGGTTTTGTTTAAATTAACTTGAAATTTTAAACAAATGATTTTTAATTTCATTGACGGAAGCTGAATAAGATCATCAAACCGCTTGTTTTGTCTGCTTAAAACCACAAAAACCTCAAAGTATTTACCTCACATCCACATCTTACAAAAACACGATAACAGCTTAAAACTCAAGTAAAGGAAAAACTAATAAAAACTACAATTACTGGTGAATTATTGGGATTATAATCCAGAAATTCCAGCCTTTAAGTAACTTGTTTAAGCTTTAGAAACAACTGGATTTAGGCTGCAGCCATACGTCTGAATAAATATTGCTTTAGAGTTTAGAATTACACAAAAATGGAAGAAAACTAAAGTTAACTAAATACATTTATCAGCTGCCACTGAAAGGCAAAGGTGGACGATACTGTATTGACAAAATTAATGGTTATAACTATTATTTTGTGCGATAAATATGCATTTTTGTAGATGAGACTCGATCACAACACTACCTGTAGGAGTCAACCCTGTCTGTTAGCAAAATATCTCATGAACCACTGGATGGATTTTCTTGAATCCTTCGGGAAGTAATCACTGGGTGTGCGTCTGTAACTGATCAAGCTTTGGAGCCAACCCAACTCAAGATGGCCGCCACAGCTAAACCTGAGCCGACACAAAAATGACTTCAATGAGTCAGATTTAGAGAGGTTAATGTGGGATGGTTTGACCAAAACGGGTTTCGTGAAGGAGCTCCGGCATGGAAGGCGGCGTGCGGCCTCCCTCCATTAATCTCTCGCCTCTGAATCGGAGGACAGGTTGAGTTGTGTCAGAGTCGTAAACTCGAAGCGCTCCAGGTCAAAAACGGCGAAAGCAGGAGCCGAATGTTTACTTAAGTCGGGCTCTAAGCAAACCCGAAGCCTGACGAAACAATCTGGAGCGAACGGTCAACAAACTACAGACAGAACTATATGAAGGCTGCTATAAATAACTCCGCCCCCCCTCTGACCACATTCCTCAGGGGGTCAGAGTTCAAGCTTGTTTGAACGGCGGCTAAGGTGGAGGCCGGACGCTTCTCGACTCTGAGGGTTCAAAATCCTCCAGTTATACAACGTAACCGGCGTCCCGCTACGCCACGCAGAGCCGTGCGTTCTTTCGCTTCGGGGACGGCGCCGGGCCTGCCGGTTCCGACTGGAGCGGGCGGCGGCGGGGACAGAGCGCGGATCTGGGAGCCGCTGTCATGATTAGACAGCAAAATGTCTCCTTGCATGTCAAACGCCGCTTTGATCAATTCAGCTCCCCCAACCCTCCTCCTCCCCCCTCCGCTGTCTGTAGCAGAGGAATAAATGGTTGAGCTGTGTGTGTGTGTGTGTGTGTGTGTGTGAGCTGGATAGGGGGAGACAGAGTGCGCAGGGAAAGCGTATGGACGCATTCATACGCTGCCAATGATTTGCTTTCTGTCCGGGCATTAAAAGCAGGGAAGGTACGGGCAGACGGCGCTCAGTCACTCTCACAAAGATAAAAAAAACCACAAACACACTCAGTCACACACACAAAACCAACACAGAGGCGTTTTGTGTCTCACCTTCTGCTACTGACCTTCCCTTTGTTTACAGCGCATTGCTGGGATACTCTTTGATTCGGCTGCGCACACGTGACCCGAGCCAGTTTCTGCTCTGCAGTGCTGCTGCTAAAAATAGCCTCAGCTTGCCCTGGCTCCACAGCTAGTTTACATAAGCTCTAAGGGGGGGGGGG
>NC_051449.1:4595946-4608677 GCF_001649575.2 Kryptolebias marmoratus | reverse complement strand
GGGGAGGAGATGGGGGAGTATGGTCGACCATTCCACAGTCTCTGAGCAGGGGAGCTGCAGCATCCCCGCTGTCCTCCAGCAGACAGCGGCTGTACGCTCCTGGACAACAGGAGGCTGAGGTAAACGTGTGTGTGTGTGTGTGTGTCGTCGGCGCGCAGTAAAACACTCAGATAGCCACCATTCACCAAGCCCCGCTCTTTGTCTGCTCTTTAAAATGGACGCGCACTTAACCCAAAAATAAAAATTTATTTATAGATCCTTCTTTTTTTTTTTTTTTCCTCCTCTTTCTGGAAGTGGAACACAAATTCTAATTTTTCCCGCGACATTGTTTGATTCGACTATTTAGGGAGCCGATGAAAGACGTTTTTTTACGAGCACATGTTCAAACTGCACACGTATGCTGGTTCCTAAATCACATTTAAATAAAAAGAATGAACTCTATTTTGACAGTAAACCGCGTGGATCCTAAATAAAAACACAATAACCTTTCGTTGAACCATCTTTAGCTTTGATTATGGCACACATTCACTGCGTCAATGTTTCAATAAGATCGGGTAATGTCTTTATCCACAGCTGAATTAAGTTTTTTCAACGTGTCGAACTGATGATGCATGAAGTCACAAACCTGATGAGTATTTTCTTTTCCAATTTCAAAATATTAGTAAGAATATCAATAATCTACAGATATAAAAGCCTGATTATTCAGGCAGCAAGCTGATCGTAAAGCAATCCCAGATCATAATACTTCCACCACAGCGCCGATAAATACATCCCTCCACCTTCTGATCCTTTAATCACGCTGAGATTAGGTAAATCTCTATTTTTATGAACTACGATGACATGAAAGGCGGGCGATAATGTAACTGTGTGGGCGTTCATTTGTCTGTCTGTTAGCAAAATATCTCGTGAAAGAACCGAACAGATTTTTAAGAAACTCCAAGTAATCACAGGACGAACGTCTACACCTGATTCAAGATGGCCGCCATCTCCTGAGCTAACATTTGGTGTGGTAGTAGCTGAGAGTCGTCCCCGACGCGTCCTCCGAGCACAAACAGAAACAGGAATCAGCCTCGTTCTGACCGATGAGACGACTTCCCTGCCATCCTACCGGGTTTCAGACATGCGTTCATTTATTCTTAATTTAAAAACAGCAACTTTTTTTGTTAAATAACTTTTAAGAGAAGCTTTTTGCTCTTCACTGCTCGTCTGCGCAGCAGTGACACTGCAGGATGTTCCAGCTAATAAACACAAATTATATCTGACTCTTCTTGCATTATTTTGATGTTTTATACAGATTTAAATAGTTCTTATTAACCACAACTAATCTGCAACCGAAGCTTGTTTGTCGGGGTATTATTTGCTCAATTTTCATGGGTTTCTATGGGTTTAAAACAGAATTTGCTGCCAACGAGAGACATGAGAGAAGCTAAACTCAAATCGGAGAAAATGAAGCACGAAAACATCGATTTATTCGACGAAGCGATAATAAAGATTGGATTTATTTCTCCCAGGTGAAACGTTTCAAATTCTTTGTCTCTGAAGCTTCAAAATGATCCGTAGTTTGTTGGAATTTAGAAGCTGGTTTTGTTTAACTGGGTTCTTGTTGGTCTGGAGTGATGTCGCTGTTAATTTCCAGCCGTATGTTTAAAAAGAGGAATCCTCGAGCTACATTATACGAGGGGATTTCCCGGCGCTACGGCTTTGGTCAATTTTAAAGTAAATTAAAGGGGATTCAAAAAAGGATTATTTCTGAGCACCTAGCTGTTGGAAAACTGGACTTTAAAGGGGAATTAGTTAGATTATATGTTATTTTAGTCACCGGGATTGTTAAACGGTGTCTTTATGGACTCGTTTTTATTTAGCTTTCAGTTACAACAAAATTGGCACTGCAATTGTGCCTCCATTTATTTTATTTATTCATTTTTTTTTAAAAGGAACTGGACTGTAGATCACAGGTCCACAACCGGCCCTGGGATCATTTGGTACCGGGCCACACAGAAAGACTTGCAGTATTTCTGTGTTTTTTTTTTTAAATTTTCGGAGTCTGAACGACATCTATTTTGAAAAAAAATGACCGGATTCTCTCCACTACATCCGTCTATGACTCGTGTCAGAACGCTTATCGAGGTCACGTGATGCGTTCCCGCTAAAAACAAACCCAGAAGCAGCAAAACGAGTAAAAAACAAACATCTGGAAGCCCTGGATGGGACCGTCGCAACTGAGAAACAGGCTCAGGGCTCCACTGATTCAGCGTTACGGTGAGTTGGATTCTTTGTGCACTTTGTATTTGTGGTGGATCTTATTTTAAAGTTTAAACATCGCTTTATTGACATCAGAGGGAGGAGAGGCTGTTATTCATGTTTATAACATAACACCAGGACTCAGCTAACGTTGGATTTACGTTTATTATGTTTTAAAAAATACCCCCGTTTTCATGCCGGTCGTATCCTTTTATCTTATTGTATTTAAAGCTACATTTAAAGGCCGGTCCGTGAAAATACTGTCTGATAATGAACCGGTCTGTGGAGCTAAAAACACTGGGGACCGCTGCCGTAGAGCACAACTTTCCTCTCGATTCTCCGTCATCGTCTGCATTTACAACAGCAACAGCTTTGCCATAAGGATTTAGAGTAGTTTTTTGTTTATTTTAATTAATGTTTGCAAAGAAAAAAAAAATCCTCAGCCGATTAATTTGATCACAATTATAACTTCCCAACAAGCAAAACGTCATTTGTCACCATGTCCTGATGGTCCCACGTCGCTGAATAAAACTCGACAAATATATAAACATGACCGATAAAACCAAACATGGAGGCTGAGCAGAGAAATGCTACAGCCTGCTTCACACCTGGCTAGAAAAACAATTCAAAGTTACAGGAACACTTAATCTCAGGAACACAGATGTTAAGTGACGCCTCGACTGAAAACAGTTAACACACACACACACACACACACACTTTCTGTCTTTGAAACAGGCCTGGCATGTGCTCTCATGTGCTCTCTGCTACATCTTCTCCATCGCTTTCTGGCCTCGAGAGGGGAATGAAAAGACAGAAACGGAGACGGAGACGAAGAGGGACAGGGGACCTCTAACACCCTTAAAGACGACGGTTTGCGTAGATCCGAGTCCCGCTGAGCTTCCAGTGGATTATTTTGCAAGTTCAGATCGAAATCGCCCCTTTTTTTTTGCAACAAAACGCACCGGGACTCCCATAGAGCCGCCTTTGATTTCTTGTTTTCAGTCAGCTGACAGCAGGGTGATCTGATCAGAACAAGTGTTTTTCTTAATCTGGATTAATGTCTTTTATAATCCCTTATAAGAATAAGGTGCATTGTTTTTATTATGTTGATATTATGCGTTAATACAATTTAGTTTTTTTTAGTAAAAGGGCTAAAAAGCAACAAGGTAGAATTTAAGGCAAAGACAGCACAAAATATTTTATCGGGTGATAATTTAAGTTTAATATTTGGTGCCTTTCAAAAGAATCTGATGGCTAAAAGTTAAATAAAAACACAGCTGTGTCCATAAAGACACAATCTGGTGATCCCAGTAACTAAAACAGCAAATAATCTTCCTTAATCCACCTTTAAATTCAAGTTCTCCAACAGGTATGTCTTTGTCTTACAGATCTTTTAATTTCCTTGGAAGATGACCATTTTTCTCTGCGCCGGGGAAATCCCTTCGTATAATGTTTGTCATCGTGAAGCATTGGGGGATTCCTCTTTTCAAACAAGGCTCACTCCAGACCGATACAAATCCAGCTTTCAAACCGGCACGCTCGTAAACGACGGCGATGAATCATTGAATTCCAACAAACTTTGGGTCATTTTGAAGCTTTAAAGACGGAGAATCTGAAAACTAAAATAACTCGAGATTGAAATCTTCCTCATTTTTGCTGACACGGTTCATAACTTTGCTCAGGATGTGTTTTAAAGACGGTGTTTTTATTTAAGGCCAAGACTTTGTTGCTCGTGATTTTAAATCTAAATTTGGGATTGTGTATCCAACTACCAACAATAAAACAAATACTCCTACACATCTCGGTACTATATTACTTACACCTTGTTCAAAATTATAATCAGTTCCATCACTGCGTACAACTTCACCTGTAAATAATTATGGATGTTAGTCCTTCTGTGGAGGTTTGGGACAGCTGACACTGACGGAAAAGAAAGGCAAATAAATAAATAAATAAAAAGGCCATTTTATGCGAGTAAAAATTAAGAAAATTGCAAGATTGTGATTGTATTTAAAAACAGAAAGCAACCAAATCAGAGCAGAGCTGCAAGACACACCCTGAGCTTAGATAAAAACCTGCTAAACATTAAAGCTTCTTATTGGTGACATAAAAAAGTGGCAGTGACACAAAGCCGGTGTATAAATATCCCACTCATGGGCTCTTCCATGAACAGAAGAAGCACCTCATTGAGGAGGACCGCTTTGTGAAGCGTAGCCTCTCTGTTTCTGTTGGCCCCCCAGGGCCAGGGGAACGGCTGACAATGCCAACCATTCTTAGCGCTTTACTGTTCCAGATGACTGTGTCGGTGGCCCCCGGGCTGGTGACGGAGTCCCGTGACCGGCACAAACCTCAGCCGAGGACCAGACCCATCCTTACATATGAGCACGGTCTTGAGGACTTGTCGGGAAGTCCGTAAACGTGGACAGTCCTCGCTCAGGCTCATTTTCACAACCCTCTGCATCCGATCTTTAAGTTTCCCCATCTTCTACTTAGTTTAAAACTGTATTCATGTTTATACAAAGATCTGTACTTTAACACCAGCCGAGTGTTGGGTCAGTAAATCGGCTGTGAGGCTTCGGGGTATGGACAGCAGTGAGGATGTCCCCAGGGTCCTCAAGTGTCTGCCATGTTCTTTGGGTCCTGAGGTTCCTGGACTTCAGAGATCTGGCTCAAGTGCATTTCAGTCTGTAGGCTAAGTCAACACTTTAAACGTTTTTTTGGGTTGTGGATTGTCTCAGTTTGGCTAAGAGAAGCTTCTGGTGTCTAAGAATTTAAACTGAGGTGTGAATTTAACAACATATAGGCTGGTTTTACAAACCAAAGCAAGATCCAGAGTAAATACTTCATTGTGAAAACAAGAATATCATCCAGGTCACATGTAACTAGTTTTTAAGGTAGTAGCTGCCTGGCGCATGATTCCTCTTCCCCATCATTAAAACCTTTAGTTCACTTTATTTGAGGATTTAAAAACAAACTCACCATGTAAGTTTAAGATCGAGGACTACGTAAGGATCAGAGAGGCATAAATTTCACCATCGGGGGTTGTTTAAAGAACACGAGGTGGAAGTTTGTGTACACTTGGCCGACGAGCCTCGTTTTTCTACAACAATTTGATCCTTTAAATGGCAGGATATCGTGTAAACCAAACCAAACGTATGATCTACTTCGCAATTAGTAAAATAAAAAGTTCAGCTTTTTCAGCTAAATGTGAAATTAGCTATAATGATCAGTTACTCAAATTTAATGCCTTTTAATGACAATTTAGTGCCGTTTTTAACATTTTTTTGACAGTGAATGCATACATGTTCACATGGTTTTTGTTTTGTTTTATAGAAGATTAAGTCACGAGCCTTAGTTAAATTAGTTAAATTCAAGTTCTCCAACAGGTATGTCTTTGTCTTACAGATCTTTTAATTTCCTTGGAAGATGACCATTTTTCTCTGCGCCGGGGAAATCCCTTCGTATAATGTTTGTCATCGTGAAGCATTGGGGGATTCCTCTTTTCAAACAAGGCTCACTCCAGACCGATACAAATCCAGCTTTCAAACCGGCACGCTCGTTTTTAACATTTTTTTGACAGTGAATGCATACATGTTCAAAGTTACAGGAACACTTACATGTTAAGTCACGAGCCTTAGTTTGCAAGCTTTTTCATTAAATTCTAAATTAATTAAGCGAAAATCGCAAAACCAAGAGACTGGAAGCGCAATGCAGATGTGGCAGATGTCTGCTTCCTACCAGTTTAAAACAGGACGAATTAACTAATTTTTTTAACTAAATACAAAGTTGTTGTGCGTCATCATCGATCTTCCCTCTGTAATAAATCTGTTTAATCCTGCGGCCGGGTCGTCCAACAGACACGTTACCGAGCCACAAAGCCGACCTACGGTTTCACCTGTCGACCGTTTCGCCTTCGTTTCTACCTTGCTTCCGCCTCGGCCCGTTCCGAAATCACACAGAAGCCTCCAGAAGGCGTCTTGGAGTGTTTTGTGCCACTTTAGCTGGAATTTACCGATTTCGCCTCCGCTCCTGACGTTTTCACGTCTTCCCTCCAACGAGTGCGCCAGAAACGATCACCAAAATGGTTCCCCACGTCACGCTAACGAGCGCCGGCCGGACTCGCTCATCAGCGGATTTCCGGCTATGAATTATCGCCGACTCGTAGCCAAAATCCTCTGATGAGCGAGTCCGGCTGAACGAATTCCAAATTTCCTATTTTCCACAAAAACTAATGAAAATATTTATTGCAGCTGAAATTCAAGTTTACTGCTTATTAATGCCTTTTACGGCCTTAAATTGAGCAAAATCCTTTTCAACGACTTCATCCTTCTCAGAAACCCTGTGATAAAAATATGATGGTATGTTGAACTTCATTCATCTTCTCACATGGCTCCAAGCATTTTATTGCTAATAAACAAATAAAACTTTCACCCGTTTATCCAAACGTCTAAACAAGCTCCGTCACTTCAAACGCTACGTGAAGCTTGGCATTAAATATTAGCGCAGTGGAGCTTCTGCCCCACTGTTTTACTGTATCTGACCCAGAATCGACCACCACCGTCCCGGGACTCGTGCTCGTCGCAGGAATAAACCGCAGCTGTGTTTCTCAGCCTCGTTTCCTCAGAAACACTCCCCGACTCCAGCAATGAGACTGGCTCTTCTGCGTCCACCGCCTTGCTACTGCGGCCAGGCCTTTATGGGAACGCCGTGCACGGGGCGAGCTTCCCGGGCCCGGACTCAGGAGGTCAGATCTGCGTGTTTGATTTTGCCATCGACACATCCAAGGCATTGCAATGGAACTGGCCTGCCGCAGCTGAAAATAGCTCATAATCAATCAACTGGCAGACACATATCTGTGCTCTTAAAACGTATAAATGAGCAACGCAGAGGGTGGATCAATGGTTGACAGGATTCCGAAAGCATCGATATGGACATGCTCTTTGGCATAACAAGCTCTCGCCATCGGCCTGTACTTATTTCCTGTGCCTCTGTCCGATGGACCAGCCAGTGTTAGGCCTGCTGGAAAAAATATCTGCAGTGGAGCAAGGTCTGTGAAGGACAACACAGATGAAGCGGCAGAGGTTTTAACGTCTGCCTTAAAACCTAAATGTGTGGCAGTTAAAGGCAGCGTGTTCGGAAACATCATTTCCGTGTATTTTTTTTAACGCAAAGTGAGGATTCCAAATTTGGTTTCACCGTCCTTTGCCTTTAAAACAGCGTCAGTTCTTATTGGTACATCTGAACCCAGTTTTTGAATTAATCACAGAGCTGTTCTGGGTGTAAGCTGGATCAAATCCTTAGTTTTCATGCAGTCATAGAGTCCTGGATAATGTTGGGATCAGGGCTCTGGGAGGACCACAGCATCACTTCCAGGACTCCCTGTCCTTCGTTATGCTTACGTTAGTTTTTATGACACTGGCTGTGTGTCATTAGATGCCAACCTAATGGTTTTGCGTGATGGATAAGTATTTTATTATCCTAACCTAAGGCCCCCAACTCCATTTGTAGAAATACGCCCCTCCAAAAACCTTCACTGTGCCTTCCTGTTGCCTGTAGAAACTCATTAATCTCCACCATGCCTATTCATGTCTTTGTTTTAACCGTTTTATGGTTTAATTTTGGTCAAGTTTGGTTGTTTTAAATGTGCTCTATAAATAAAGCTGAAATAGTTCAACTTTTGGCCATTTTTCTGAGCTTCACTTCTTGTTTTTTTAAACATTGTTGAGTCGCTTGTTTGTGTTTCCATGTTGGAGGTTCAGCTCTTCCATGAAGACCACCTCTGGATGGGTGTACCTGGATCTTAAAGGTACACCAGTTCTGAGCTATATCTTCTGATTTCAAAAGGGACATCTTCTGCACTAAGTTTCCTTCGCCAAGCACTGTCTACAACACACAAGCTTTCACTTTGACCTTGCTGTTCTTTAAAAAAAAAAAGGCCCTGGTCTGCTTTAAAACCCTTGTCTGGGAGAGACCGTGCAGAAGCAGCACGACTACCCCGCGTCTCTTCCTGTAACATGAAACCCGAGACGTAAAACGATCTTCCACAATCTCACCTTGATAGCAGAGTCCCTCGCCCTGTTTCGAGCCTTCCGCCGAGCCGAGCGGTTTCAGTTTCTGTTACAGACAGTGTTTCAGCCTACATACGAAAAAACGACGACCATTAGCACCTGTTTGGTAAAACCGGTTAATCACAACCCCATGAATAGAATCCTATTAGAGCCCAGAAATTTGTGCAACCATAAGAATTAAAAATTGTTAAAGTATTTTTACTTTAACGGGCTTTTTTACACCTGCCTAGTACTGTACATCTAGCACAATTTCATCAAGTGTGATAGCTTCTGTGGTTTTACAGCGGAGCGTTTTTGACTGTTGCTGTGTAAAACAACCGACTACCAATCTGTTCCTCCTATACACCCCCTTTCATGTAAGCCAACTTCCTCTTTAATTTACTCTGAGTGACTGAAAGCAGTATCACAGTCACCATCTAAGACAAAGCCGACTATACAAACAAATACACGTTCAATAAAAAGAAAACGAGACCAGAAAACTGCATTAAAAAAGGTTCCAGCAATGAATTTAGATTCACAGGAAGTAGCAACCACGGACACAGAACAACACAGGCTCTCTGAGAATAAAAAACATTCGCTTTAAATCAACCAGTATTTAACCGGTTGAACTTTTAACCCATTTGGCTGCTGCAGTCGTCTACCAGTGTTTCCAGTCAGAGTAGGTGAGTGGTCGTGACAACAATGGGCGTCCGCGCGTTTCTATGAGGCGCTGCCAGGTAGGACAAAGTGTCTGCAAATGCCCTCCATTCACAGAGTTGATTCACAGGTTAAAATCAGAAAGAGGAAGCGAGCGAGAGGCCGCACGGTCTGACGATCTCCAGACTTCAGTCTAAACACACAGACCCAGCAGGTATTTGGTTGCTGTGGCTTTTTTTTTTTTTTTTAAATCAAATAACAGATTTAGTACATGTACATGCTTGGATGAAGCGCCGCTAAAGCAACTTAAACTCCCATTTGAGTAGAGAGGAGGCCGAGGTTTCAGAGCTGATTCAACTCAAAGTTTTAACAAATTCATGTGACGATAATTTACTGACCGGGCCTTCCTACCAGCTGTTAACCAATCGGGAGGTAAGATCTATTGCAAAGAGAGAACCGCACTGAGTCCAAAGAGAATAACAGAGAAGGGATCAGCCGAGGAAAGAAAAAAAACCGACGCATCAGTCATTTGGGAGCGTTTTGGGTTTACAAGAGCAGATGTAGGACAGAAAGCAGAGCGACTGAGTTAAAATAAACAGCGTGCACACCTGAAAACTCCCAATAAGCTGCTCTGTTTGAATAAAACACACTCCTCATTGTCTTCGTTTGACTCTGTTAATGTTTGCTCGTGTCACAGGACGGCGGCGTTATCAGCGCTCCAGCCACCACTGATAACGCTGATTTTAGCCACAATACAGAAATACTCCTCTAGATTTCAACATTCGGGGGACGGCTGCGTTTTACGGCGCTGCGAAAAGGAAGTTATAAAGATCTGAAATATTTACGACAGCAGAAAATGACATGATGTCATCGTGATACTGGAGCGCGGGCTCAAATAAACCCAACCCGTTTTATTTTTGGACATGTTGTGCGCCGATCCTCCCTTTGGAGTGAGCAAAGAAACACAGGCCGCGGATTGTTTCAGCTCCACCTTTCAGATTCATGTGACTTTCCAAACATCACCTGACTTTCTATGGAAGCTGCTAACAGGCCACGCAACCAGGGAAGACTTGACAATAAATAAATTAAAAAAAAAATAGACTTGCAACCAGTCGATGTTCCGAGTTTGCGATAAAGGCTGCCATTGACCGGTTCTCAGAGATAAAAAGGAAGCCGGCTATCGGGATAGCAGGGGCAACAGACAGTGGGCTGCACAGTGTGCACGTCTACTTATTTACATGGGAATCAAGAGGGGAAGCAGGAGGAGAGCGCCGTAATCAGCGAGTCACTTTGCATGTCCAAACTTCCTTTTACAGGCAACAGAAGGGCCCTTCACTGTGTCCAAGGTGCTGAACGAGCCTCCCAAACAGCCTGGGGCACCGAAGCAAAGAGTCATCGACGTCTGCACCTTGGCTCACCGCCGTTATCAGCATTTCCCAACAACGGTATCTAAAGTACAACTATATTAAGAAAACTTTTACAACAGCAGAGGTCTGACCGAAACCGCGACTCTCAAAGGTTCGTCCAGCCGCGGCGACGTTGCAAAACATCAAAACAACACCGAAAATTTAAATATTTCCGTCCGCTGCAGCATCGTCATACAATCGCTGGATTGCTCCGGTTTTCCATCGATGCGGCGGTTTTAACGAGTTCGGCGCAGGTCACCCCAAGCTTTTGCATGTTGCCACGGAGACGTGTCAAACAAGCTGACGTGCGGAGATATATGTATGATTTTCCAAAGGATGATTACAATTGTTGCTCGACTCGCCACACCCAGAGCAAACAGGCCTCAGCCGTGTTTATATATGACCTGACACTGGCGCGCACCGCGCCGCTCGAACCTCAAACAGGACACAAAGAGGACAAACAAAGCAAGGGTATAAACCTGGAGAAGTTAAAGCACGACATGTCCTACTTTACGAGCCCTTAGAACCAGCACAGAAAACCACAAGGCCCAAAATGAAAACACAAAACAGGCGCAGCTTAAGACATGAACTCACTATTGTGCGCAGTCGATGAGCTGGTATTCGTTGGACCTCTCAAAGCAGGCCTTCACTCCTTCATCGTCCCACAGCTTCTTTGCGTGATTAAAGAACTCCTGGAGGGGAAAAAACAAAAGGAAACAAAACATTTAATTTGTGCACACATGATATACTTTGTTCAGGCGTTAAATCCAGAAAATGTAACAATATATTCCGGCGATCGCCCATCAATGATCCTTGGCTCTACGCTGGGAAGAGGCTGGAAACCGATCCTGAATTAAATGCGCAATAATCTGTTTATAATTTTAAATCAGCACCACCACAATGTGGAGCCATTACACACGATGGTCAACCATTTACACCTTCAGTGGATCACCTGGATCATCCTTTCAATCGGCTAAATGTTTAAGCTTTTTGTTCCTAAAAATACAAAACAGAGTAAATGCTCTTGTGTCTTACTTCATAATATAAGATAAAACTGAAATAATGTCATTAAGAGTGAATTCCACAGTGTTTAAAAGGTAAAGAGTTTTGTTTTGTGGGCCGTTTTTCTCCTTATATATGCTTTCTGTTGTCATGACGCGTCACTGTTTTCAGAGCCATATAAACAGGTTTTACTGGCTCAGAGTACATTCGGCCGTCACCACCGTAAAACCATCAGCTAAACCTTCAATCAATAGATGCTGCACCAAAAATAAACATATAAATAAAACCAGGTGATCGTGGGGAAGCTGACGCAGCTTTGCATGCAACTCGCGCTGATGGTTAAACAAACTGACGGATCGGGACTTTACTTCAGAACCGTGCGGACGCGTTAAAACGCAAACTAAACTCACGCCAAATTCAGCTCGGGAGCTCCTCGGCAGGAGCCAGCCGCTCGGTGGCGACATCTTGCTGAAGCAGGACGACGAGCAGAAGCCAAAAAGGGATCCACCATATTGAGATCCAACCAAGAGCTCATCTGTGTTAATACAGCTTTTTACCAAGCTTCTGGGCGCCCAACACCCTCAAAAACGTAGGGTAAACGCCATAACACAATGCTTAATTAGTAAATTAGTAAAAAAAAAAAGATCATATTGATGAACTCTACACCTTCATGTGCAAAGTTTATTGGTGTAAAAACCAACCCGTTAGTGGACGTTTTATTCCAGCGACCTTGAAATGACCAGCGTGGCAGATCCATTTTTCATTCAGCCTTTCAAGAAATGAATAAAAATATACGCGACACTAAGTATCTTTTTTTACATGTTGCTAAAATCTGAATGGAGTAATCCCATCAGGAGTCCGGGTGAACATATTATGGAGCCAAACACCAGAAAGATGACAGAAGATATTAAATTTAGCTGCAGGAAAACTTCAGTTATTTGACTCCAATTTAATCAAACACTTTTATAATTTAATGCCAATGCTTCATTATGCTTAATTTCTGATAATGCTGTGTAAAAAACTAATATTTTATGACTTTCTTTTACTTTACAAATACAAACTCTGCTGCCTTGTGTCCATCGGCACGCTGCCGCACAGTTTTACTTTCTCAGGTGACTTCCTGTTCCTGGACAAAGAGGAGCATTATCAGGAGAACTCGTCTCATCAATGATTATAAGACATTTCCCAGGACGCTCTGTACGCTCCGAGAACCCCCCAAGATTGGACGAACGCTCCCCGTCCGCCTCTCCCGTCCTCCAGATGGGCTCCTCCTCCACCCTGGCACCGCCACATGACTCTGTGCACTCGGCGCTGGCTCCGAAATGAGGAGAGGGTGAAAGTTGGCCCGAACCGGAGAGAGAGAGAGGGAGAGAAAGGA
>NC_051449.1:4577065-4595910 GCF_001649575.2 Kryptolebias marmoratus | reverse complement strand
GGGGGGGGGGGGGGGACGAAGCCCGATGAACGATCACATGCTTCGAGAGATCTCCTCTCGGCAGATCCGGTGATTAAACACGGAGAGAATCCACTGATCCAGAGTGGCGTCACAGAGGAAGGGACGTTAATGATAACACAAACACTTTGAATATTAAAGCTCCTAAAATGGATCAGTTATACACAACCGGAGCTTGATTTCCTGCAACATGCCGTCTCAAACTCGCAAAAAACAAGAAGACTTTTTAAAAAACGGAGCCATGTTTGCTTTCTGTTTCCTCCTCACTTACAGTAAATCTTTAATGCAAATATTAAGAAAACTCAACAGCGCCGATTCCGCTCAGACACACCAGCAGACACCAAGGGGCTCGGAGTCCTAGAAAAGGGTCAGATTAGGATGGTTGGGGCTTGACAAAGTGAGGATGAGGAGGTGGAAGTGGGGTGGGGGGTGGGAGTATGGTCCTTAGGGCTCTTTTCCACAGAAGCGTGTGACACTGGACTTTTCAATAAATGCAGTGTGTGCTGCAGTGCCCTACAGAGGAACTGATAACACACAAAGAGACCAGGAGGGAATTTGCTTTAACAAAAGTGTTTTTTCTTTTAACTCTTTCCTGTGACTCCCTCGGCCTGCGTCCACATCGGCCGGAAGATGCTAATTTGGCGCTGGCTCCGACAGAAAGCGGGTCCTCTTAGTTAACCGAGCACAAGTTTCGTGATGCAACGTCGATTCAGTCATATGGGTCAGGCTGAGATGGAGCAAAACGACCTACATCTCATTTCACGTACCGCGGCCGTCCTGTGGAGCAAACAGTTTGCATCTTTAATCTGAAAAGTCCTTCAGCTGCGTCCTGCAGAAACCTTTGGACCTAAACCGTCCCGGGTATACAATCGTCCCCTCACGGACTGGACTCAAACTGTGTATCAGCGTTAGATAACAGCCCGACCCAACAAGACCCGACTTTCAAGGCTTATTTCAGTCAAAGACTATGGACGAATTTAGCTTAAAGAGAGCAAAAAAAAGGGAGAGCCAGAGACTTTTTAGCTTTCATAACACGGTTCTAAAACAGAAAAACAAAAACCCAGATCAGCTCTCAATGCCGCTTTCTGCCCCAAACCAGGAATCCTCAACTGTTTAATTAAGGTCCAATTCCTTAAAAGATCATTCAGAAAACTGGAGATGATACAAAGCTCATTCAAAACAACTTCTATAAGAAATAAACATCGAATTCTTGCTCGATAACTACGATACGATCACTCTTTTCACGGTTTACTCGGTTACAGTGACAGGGGGAACGCTGAGCGACGTGTCTGCAAGAGAAACGTGAACGTGAAGCGAAACGGGGGCCAAGGCTCATTTGAATTTGCTTCACTTCAGTCGACGGACACCGTTGAGCGGCTAATGTTGCTACAGCAGTGGCATTTGTTTCCATTTGCATAGGAGACCGTTTGGATCGGTGCTTTTCCGCGTCACGGGTCAACTGTCATCCCAAACTGGAGTAGGGAGCGTTTGCTCATGAAGCCTGAGACACGGCAAACGGGGAAATGTGCCCGAAATATAAAAGATACGCCCAAAAATCTACAACCTGAGACCCGCTGGCACGGCGGCCTGCTGATATATCTTTATTTCTGAGCTGCCTGCGAATCAACAAGCCAAAGAGAAAGTCCAGATTCTGAAAATCTCGGCCCTTTTTCTGAACCCAGACTCACACTTAACTCAGCTCAGCAGCACATTTATGACTGAATCTCCTGGAGTCCAGTTTGGACCAGGTTTGAAATAATTACTACTAATAACTTTTAGACCTGGACGTTCAGAGCTCCCATACAGACAGCCGTGAAAGGAAATCCAAGCAGGAAGTTCTGCGAGCCTCGACTGAAAATCCACGCCAACGTCTCCAGACGTTTTGGGGGAACTCCTCCACGAACACCGCTCGCCAACTAGCCGCAGACCAGTGAGGTACGACCCGAAGATGTCGTTTTATTTAACAACAATGCACAAAAAGTTGGTTCAATCCGAACAAACGGATCCAAACCATCAATCGGGAATATGATTATTAAAATTATACCTTCAAACTAAATTTCTCTCATTGTTCCACTATTCAAATTTATAGATTTTTTAAAATAATAACCAAAAAACTTAATGATTTATCTATAATCAAGTTAGAAAATTTCAACTAAATTTTAGTTTTTATTTAGTAAATAGTAAAAACACTGACTTTTCACTTTTTTCTGAGATTTAATGAACAAAAAGCACAATATTAAGATGAATTAATCGTATCGGTTGCAAAATGGGACAAAATGTAATCTTAGAGGTTGTAATAAAATCCTAACTCTCAATTATTTTTATGGAGAAACTTGAGGAGTTCCAGGTTATTGTCCAACATGACATCACCTGTCCAGAGTTTTCCACGTTTCCGAACGGCGCCGCCGGCTGCCGATGGGATGTTGGGCGTCACGCCTGGTGGCACTGAGCGCCAACGCAGCGGTGACACAAGTGAAGCCTGAGACTGACGACAAGCACAGGCGGGTCCAAACAGAGCCGCGNCCGGGCCGGGCGGGTGGGCGGGGGGGGGACTCAACGCCGACTCGCATCGCGCAGCGTCGCCCGCCACAGCAGGCGCCGCCAGGAAACAAACACCCAGCCAACATTAATGGGTGCTCTCGTGACGTGGCGTTAAATAAAGCTGCTGGGGGGTGGAGGGGGGGACTAAACTGGAAAACTAAATGTAGTTTGGTTGTTTGAGCTGAATCGCAGTTTGCAGTCGTTGGAGAAATCTTTTAATTTGTCCTAAAACTCAGAACGTGAGAAGAACTGGAACTCCAAAAAAAAAAAAAAAGCTAAAATGTCTGAACTGAAAATTAGTTTCCTTCTGTCGTTTGTCCGGGTTTGGGACCAGCAGAAGTGACTCCAAAGAGTCTGGTTTGGTTTTTATTTTGGTGCTCGTTGTTTACGAGTTGCATATTTCTGCTCGGTGGAGCGGCGGTTAGGGAAGGTCGTGGGATCGCCTCCCAGACTTGAGCCTTTCCTCCTGCTGACCAAACGCGTGCACGTCAGGTTAACTGGTAACTCTATATTGTCCCTGTGAGTCAGAGCGCGAATGTCTCGTTTTGTCTCGTTTGTCTCTACGCGTCCCTGTGCTGGACTGGAGACGTGTCCAGGGTGTCCCCCCCCGCCTCCAGCTCGGACGGACCCGGGCCAGTCAGAAAGCGAGGACCGGTCTGCCTGCGAGGGCCGGTCCGCCTGGAGCGAAGACGGCAGCTTTCAGTAAGTTTTATGACTAAAGTCAGCGCGTTTCCTAACGTTCATCTCAGTTGAGCAAACATCGTTCAGTTTTATAAAAATGGGACGAGTTGGGAGCGGTAAAGGAGAGAAGCGGAGATTCTGCAGAATTTTAGTTTTTATCTAAACGTTAACCCTCTTTCATCGAACGCAAATAACTCATTTGTAAAATATTTAATCAGTTTTTTGGTTTATTTGATATAAAACAGTACCACACTGTAAAAATAAATCTGAGACTTCACTGTTTATAAACTCCAGACTGTAATTAATTCATTTAATTTGAAGCTTCTTTAAACTTTTGGACTTCCAGACTCACTCGTGGCCATTTTTTGGTGACATATTTGCACTTTTTTTGTTTAAAACAACAAAAACTACTTTCACATATTTACCGCATTTCAGTGTGTACTGACTAAAGTGTTTCCTCCTAAAAAATAAAAACGATAAATGCATCCGATTAGTTTTGTCAGATTAAAGCGGCGCCATCGGGGCGATGCTCACAGGAAGCAGAGAGAAACTGAAATATTTACTTGATTTTCTGAAAGAATCATGAGTTGCAGCCCAAGTTGAGAAGAGCGATTAGCTTCTCCGACGCTGAAACGTTTTAAAAGCGGGTCTCAGAGTGAACGTTTTTTTAAAAATGGAGGAATGGTTCGACAGGGGAGCTCAGCTCGCCTGAAAGCGGGAGAGTTGGGATGGCCCCAGTCAGTCAGACGTAGACATGTTCATGAATCTGTTTTTCTTTTAAGATTTATAATTCAAAAGGAACAGCAACCTCATGGACGTTGGCGTTGTCGGCATGGTTCTCACGCTCGAAACCGAAGTGCGGTCGTGAAAACACAAAAGTCACGGCGCCAGCTAGTGCAGCAGGCTCATCTGATTTTAAAAATCAAAGTCATGTGCTTCCAGGAGATGGATCGAATCTAAACCGGACCCCAAAGTCTTAGAAAGTTTTCAGCATTACCAGAAAAAGTTGCTCGATTTGTTGTTTTGTTTTTAAGGAATCGCTGGAGGAGTCTGAATCAACTTGAGGACTACTGATCAGTAAAAATCAGTACCGTTGATTTGAAATGTGCTCGTTACCTCAGTTACATCACATCAGCTGAGACGAGACACTAACCCCGCATCTCATCCACATTAAACTCCAATTCGTCTGTCGGGTTCCGGTAAAAGTTATCTTTGGCTCCGTTCCTGCTTTGTGGCGTCAGACAAGGAAGACTTTCAGAATTATGTAAAACATTATCTGCATTTCCATCACGTGACCTTGTGGTATTGAATGACTGATCAGACGCTAAAATAAATAAATAAATAAATAAATAAATAAATGGTGTGTGCTCTGCAACCTGTCATTTCCGTCGTGACCTCCCCCCCCCAGAACAAACCAACCGGGGCTTCTGAGCTCCGACAAACAAAATTTAACTGGGAAATAAAAACCGAAAGCAAAACACTGGCAAAAAAAAAAAAAAAATTCCAGCTAAAAACCTGCAGCTGTATCTCTGAGATCTATGTCGGCCGGCCGGCATACCTTCGGATGGAACAGCAAAGCCGTGTTCCGCCCATGCAGGCGCACGTTCAGAGAGGAAACAACGCGCAGCTCACAGGTCGGAGATCTGCGGAGCGTCTTACCTGCGGATAGTCAAAGTCGGAGAGTGGTGCTATGCTTTTGATGTACTCGATTCTGAACTGGTTCTCTGGATTGGCTAGCGGGACCGGAGGTATTAAAGTGCTCATCGCAGACACTATAGTCTAAAAACCAGGGGAGAAACAAAAGAAGAGGTATTAGTCCGGATGGAGACGGCGGTGGAATCGATGCTTTTGTTTTTTTTTTTTTCTTAAATGAAACTCACCACTATGGCATCCTTCACGTTTTTCCGAATATCTTGTATTTTCTGTTTCTTCTCTCTGCGTGGGGACAAGAGAGACGTGATGAAAAACAAAAAAAACACACCGTCCACGAGAAATGACAACACGTGGATCCAAGAAAAAAAAAAAAAGTAGAGTCAGGATGGAAAATTATTTTAAATGGACATTTTGCACGCTGTCTGAGCTAAAAATGTTCATTTCTGACGGCGCTCTCTTATCCTTCGGGTCTGAAACTTTGACTTTTTTTACTTTTAATATCAGCCACAGAGGGACGAGACAAAAACTTTATGTTTACAACTAAACCAGGAAGGATTAAATTTAAATATCAAAATGTGTGCGGGGGCAGGAACAACAATGTATTAAACATTATCACCCTCCACAGAAGGCGGTAATGTCTTCACTCCATCACCGACTAACATTCAAGATGGCCGCCACAGCTAAGCGACCTTTGCGAACCTAAACGGTAAAAGCTCTCGGTTTTACAGACACTGAAGTACAGTTTGGTGTGGTAGTAGCTGAGAATCATCCCCAACACAAACTCAGAGGGCTACACACTTTAGCATTAGCACGTTAGCATCTATAACCGATCAACTCGTGAATTTAACCCTTTTCAAGATGGCCACCACAGCTAGTCTACCTAATCAAAACACAAAGACAATTATTAAAAACAAGCCAGATTTTACAGATACAGAGCTAAAGTTTGGCGTGGTAGTAGCTGAGAGTCATCCCCGACATGTACTCAGAGGGCTACACAGTTTAGCTTTAACTTCCTGCTTGTCTGTTAGCAAAATATCTCCTGAACCACTGGACGGACCCTGGTGAAACTCTCAGCGTGTAATCACTGGGTGTGCATCTATGACTGATGAACTTTTGGATTCAGCCCTAATTCAAGATGGCCGCCACAGCTAGTCTCCCTTATCAAACAATAACAGCGATAAACAAGCCAAATTTTACAGATAAGGAGCTAAAATTCGGCGTGGTAGTAGCTGAGAGTCATCCCCAGCACGTATTCAGAGGGCTGCACACTTTAGCATTATATACTGGAGTCAAAACTGGTTGTCTGTTATCCAAATATCACCTGAACCACTGGACGAACTTTAGTGAAACGCAGCACGTTATCATCTATAACCGATTAACTCGTGGATTCAGATCGATTCAAGATGGCCGCCACAGATAATCTGCCTTATCCAAACACAATAACGGCTATAAACAAATCACATTTTACAGATAAGGAGCTAAAATTCGGCGTGGTAGTCGCTGAGAGTCATCCCCGACACCTACTTCAGATCTCGCATTCATTCACGAGGTTTGAGCCTTTATTTCCTAAAATATATTTTATTTAAGTCATTTAAAGGCCCAAGATGATAAGAGGACCATGCTTTATTTTATTATTTTTTAATGTCAAACAGACTCACTTCCTGTACAAATAGTTCAAATTTAAGCACAAGGGGAGGATTTCCATGAGCCTGTTTTTTTTAAAAATGGACAGACCACAGTTAAGATCAATGCAATGCAGCTAAAAAAAAACAAAAAAAAAAAACAACAAAATCATCAATACAGGCCTGTCGATTACAACCTTCACTCCCTGACATGAAGCCGGGAGGAGGAAGAGGAGGGAGGGAGGGGAGGATTATCTGCGTGACACCGAGATTCACACGAAATAATTACAACAACAACCAAAAAAAAAGGGGAACAAAACTGGATTATTAGCATGGGGGGAGGGAGGGGGGAGGCAGAGGGCCCGGCTGCTGCAGTGACAGGCCTCCACCGTGTGTGGGGGGGAGGAGAGGGGAGGGAAAAATAAAATAAAACGAAATTAAATGGTAAAATAAAACCCAGAGGGACTCACTCAGCGTTGAAGCCGTTGACGTGTAGAATCCTCATCTGCTTCACGATGGTGCTCTTTCCGGACTCTCCCGCACCTTCGGATAAGGGGGGGGGGGAGGGAGGGAGGAGAAGGAAGAAAAACAACAAATAAAATAAAAATAAAAACACACAAAGACGAGAACAAACGCGGTGGGGTTAAACAAGCTAGCTAATTGCTACACCGCGGACACAAAGCTACATCCACCCCCCCTCCTCCTCCACCACCTCCTCCATGACATGTTATTGCTAGCGCTGTCAAACGGGGCTAGCTGTTAGCATCGAGCTAACCTAGCTTACCCAGCAATAGCAGCCTGTGCGTCGCTTTGTACGCCTGCCTCTCCTTCTGGAGCTGCTTCTCGATCTTTTTATTAGCTTCCCGTTGCGCCTTTTCGTCGATGCGTTGGTCTTCTGTCTTGCTGTTGCCCAAACAACCCATCTTCCGTCACCCTTTCCTTGCGGAATCGGTACCAAAAAAAATGTGTGTGTGTGTGTGTGTATGTATGTGTGTGTGATGATGATGACACCCGGAATGATGCTGCGGTTGAAGGAGGAGAAGGGGGAGGGAGGGAGGGAGGGAGGAGGGGGGGATAAAACAACAATAAAACAAAATAAAATAAAATAAAATAAATCCCCCCTCCAGAGAAATGAGCCTGCTGTAAAATAAGGTTTAAAAATTAACAAAAAAATAAATAAAAAAGGGGGGAAGAGAAGAGAGAGGGGAGGGTGTAAAAACGGAGAAAAATCTCTGCGAGGCTCCTTCTTCTTCTTCTCCTTCTTCTTCTTCTTCTTCGTCGTCGGAGCGAAACGTAAAAATAAAATAAAATAAGGAGGAGGAGGACGAGGAGGAAGAGGGAGGAAGGGGGGGGGGGTAAGATGTTTAATTTCTGGGAATCCGGTCAACTGTTCCTATCACGTCTCCGAGCCCCGCTCCTCTCCTCTCGGTTGCCGTTTTCTTTTTTCTGTCCGCGTTTCTGCCTCTTTAACTCAGCACTGCCTCTCGCTGTGGCACCAGGAAGTAGCCGCGGACCGTGGAGGTGGGAAAATAAAAAATAAAAAAACCCAGCCCGTCCGTTAAACTGTAACAACCACCATCAGCAGCAGCGCCCCCCCTGCCCGGTGGGGAGGTGGCGTTTTATAACGACGCGGGAGCCACTGCGGATGTAGTCCCTCTTTTTTTTTTTACCCCCCCTCTCCCTGTACAGGTATCGAACTAAACCGAAAAAAATAATAAATAAATAAACAAAAACGAGAAAAAAGTTAGAGGAAGTGCGAGCTCAACCGCCTCCGCGCTGCTGTAGAGGGGCTGGGTCTATTTGCTGGCTTCCAGGCTGATAGATGACCCCTACAGGCTCCGTGTATTTACTGGGTTTTTAAAAAAACACGCTTTATGCTAACCCTTAGCCTCCTTAAACACTTTAAAACACACCCATATACACATATGAAATAATAAAAATAATGGAATAAAGTTCACAAACTGAATCCAGGGGCGCCACAAAATGGTTGTCCAGTGGGGGCAATGACCTCCCCTATAAATCTGCTGCTCCCCCCCTCCCCCCCTTTGGCCACCCTGCCCAGCCATTTTTATATACATTATAACAAAATATCTAGTGACCCACTGGACGGATTTTAACGAAACTCTCATGAAGTAATTACCGGATATACATCTACGATTCACTCACTTTTGGAGTCAGCCCGATTCAAGATGGCCGCCACAGCCAATCGAAGTTAGCCGGAACAAAAATAGCCGTGGCTCAGTCATTTTTGCAGATGCAGAACTAAGATTTGACGTGGTAGTAGCTGAGAGTCATCCCCAACGCTTGCTGCGAGGACTGTAGTGTTGCAGACGACCTGTCTTTAAAATTTTTGCCGTTCACTGTTTGGGAGTCGACCCCGTTCGTCTGTTAGCAAAATATCACACGAGCCACTGGATAAATTTCAACAAAACTTTCAGGAAATGAACATTCGACGTGCCTCTACAACTGATTGAGTTTTGGCGCCGTTCCAGTTCAAGATGGCCGCCACAGCCAACTGACAAAAACAACTATAATTCAGTCAATTTTACAGATACTATGCTGAAATTTGGTGTGGTAGTAGCTGAGAGTCACCCCCAACATATATTCTGAGCTACTCATTCTGAAACATCTTTACTAAAAAAAATGACCGTAAACTGTTAGAGTCAACCCTGTCTGTCTGTTAGCAAAATATCTCATCAACCACTTGACAGATTTTAATGAAACTTTCACAAACTAACCATTAGATCTACATCTACAACTGATTAACTTTTGAGGTCAGTCAAACTAAAGATGGCCGCCACAGCTAACAAACTTTAGCCAGCAAAAAAATGGCCATAACTCAGCCATTTTTATAGATATTTAGCTAAAAATTGACAAGGTAGTAGCTGAGAGTCATCCACAGCATATACTTATGATACTGTAAATATTACACATAACTTTATTTACAAGGTTTGATCCAAATGGTTGTAACTGGATCATTTCTCAACGTAAGACGATTTAAATCTAAAACTTCTGGATGAAAGGCAGCGGGTGATATGCATTCCTTTAAGAAATGCTACTTTTTAAATATTAATGCATTTATCAGACTGTTTTTGAACAAAGTCTGAAGACCACACGTAACGTTTTCACCTGTTTCTGCATTTTTAAGTCGATTTATAAACTGTTTCTACCTCTTTGTAACTTTTAGTGCCAAACCAGACGAGTAAGGAGGAGTTACGTCCCGTTCGAACTTTTCAGAAGCAGCTTTGTCTCGTTTTCTTTAAAGAAACGGTACAAACTGAACTCTAAACCATCTCCAGAGTTTTAAAACACACAAGCGGTCGGTGCTCAGAGAACGTATCGGGGAGGACTCTCAGCTACTTCCACGCCAAATTTTAGCTCAGTATCTGTAAAACTGCTTGAACTGTTATGTGTTTTTCGTGGTCAGCTGGCTGTGGCGGCCATCTTGAATCGGGGTTGACTCCAGAAAACAGTTTCAGGCGTCACTAGAATCCGCCCGGCGGTTCGCGGGATGTTTCGCTGAGAGACGGGGACGAAGACGTCGCCGCCGCCGTCGTCGTGGGCGACAGCCAGACGCAGGCGGAGGTGAGGACGCCCTCTCGCCACGAAGCGGCGATCAGCCCTCCAACGAAACACACGGTCCAAAGAGCAAAGCCTTCCTGTAATAGGTGAGCTAATAAAACGAAGGAACAGCCGTATAAATTTACAGCAGGTGAGTTTTCCAAACCGGGCACGGTCAGGGGACGGTTCACACACCTCCGAACGCCACGCCTCAGCAAATACAAACAGGTGATCAAGATAAATAATTGCTCAGCGCAGCGCTCCGTTTACTTTGCTCTTACATGTTTACCCAGCAAAAAAAAAAAAAAAAAAAAAAAAAAGAATCAGCCCAAGACGACAGAGCAGAACAACAAGATGTTTTTGTTCATGGCGTCTGTCAACGCCGTTACTTTAAGATCCACTTAAAGGCGGAGCCAAAAGACGAGCGATATCACGCGATGTCGCCAGGCATCGTGGACGACTCTCAGCTACTACCACCCTGTTTTAGCTCAGTCTCTGTGAATCTGACCGAGTTGCAGCCGTTTTTGTTTTGTTGTGTCGTCTAATATGTGGCCGCCATCTTGGATGGGTCTACATCAAAAACGTTATCGAGTTCCAGATGTGAGGCCAGCGACTACGACCTCCGAGTCTTACTCTGATCCGTCCGGCTATAGGGTGGGGGCGAGATGTTTTGCTAACAGTTGGCTGTGGCGGCCATCTTGAATTTCACCGATTCAAAAAGTGAATCGGCCGTAGAGGGACATCCGAGAGTCTCATTAAAATCTGTCCCGTGGTTCACGAGATATTTCGCTAACAGACACGACAGACTGCGTTTCGGGGATGACTCTCAGCTACCTTCGAGACAAACTTTAGCTCGTTAGCGGCAGTCAGAGGTTTCTCTGTGTTTGCTGAGGTGGCTTAGCTGGGCCGGCCATTTTGGATGGGGTCAACTCCAAAAGTTAATCCGATTCCTTTCTGAGAGTTTCGATGAAATCCGTCCAAACGAACTCACGCAGGCGTGCAGGGAGGCTGCACTTCCTGTTTCTACGCCTTTCATCCACACAGCCATGCCTGATAAACCCGAATCACTTTTGTTTTTAACTGTTGTTCAGTTTTGTTGATTTGTTGATTTTTCGCAGCAGCAGGCTGCTCTCTCTCTCTCTCTCTCTCTCTCTCTCTCTCTCTCTCTCTCTCTCTCTCTCTCTCTCTCGGGGAGGGGAGGAAGGAGTGGAACGTCACGGTTTCGTCGAAGCAAGAGAGAAACTGAATCCGCCGCGTTGTGTCGTGTTTAGCTTCCTGTGGTTTGACACAAAACGCGGTGCGGTTTGTGATGGCCGGACCTCTCTTTAACCATCGCTGCTCTTCACACAGACACCTCTGTGCTCTCTGCATTCAGCCCCACCAACGGCTACAGCTTTATTTTATTATTTTTATTTTAAAATAAATAAAGGAAAATAAAACACGGCCCGAGCTGAAGCTGGACCTGACACCACGACCTCGTCACCAACATGCAGCCAGGTGTGTTTCAGATGAACAGCGCTTGTATAAAAAGACATTCTTTTTGCCTCCATTATGGAAATACGATGCAAAAAACACACATTTCCTGTAGTGAAATTAGCAGAAGGTTCTGCAGCATGCAAATCATCCCAGAAACTCTCACTTCACCTGGAGTGGTGCAACAATAAACACACTATTTGTAACCTGCGCCTCTGATGTGAAAAAAAAGGCAAATCCAGTCTTTCCACCTTAAAAAGCAAGGTCAACACCAGAGGCTGACGCGCAGCTCCCTCTAGTGGTCGGACGGCGCATTGCAGGCTGTCAGCTCCATGAATGACACAAGAAGCTGCATAAATTATTGTTTTTTAAAGAAGCACTTGATATTTATATTTAGCTCTTGTGGCTTGCTCTTAACTAGACAAAAAGGGCGTGACATTTAATATTTTTTTTAATTGAATCCTGAAAAACTGAGTATTTTATCCAACTGGAAACATGAAATCACAACGAGCTTGTTTCAAACCAAGTCTGAACGACAAAAATAATAAAAATGGGACGATATTTAATATTTTTGACGACGCATTTGTGTTGAAATAGTTCAGAAACAGATGTTGAAATGTTATTTTTAACAACTGCATGCTAATTTCTAATTAAATGTGAGCAATATGTTTAAATAAATGTCTTCTTACGCTAAAAAAAATAATTTAAAAAACTTGATTAAACATCTTATTTGTAATTAGTGGATGATATAACAACTAGTCAGAAACTTATGAGGATTTAAAGAGCTGGGCTTCGATAATCTGCAACCAAACATACAGACAGAACTGTGCAAAAGTCTTGAGTCGCTCTTCTTTTTTCCCCACATTTTGCTCATAGAGTTTTTAAAGACGGTCTCCAGGCTTTCTGAAGACAACTAAAAATTGTTTAATTTGTTTATTTTGGCAGCTTCTTCACTCATTTTCAGTCGGACATTTAAAGAGGAGCGTTCACCGCCTGCGTGTGCACGTTTGGGTGCCTGCAGCGTTAGCAAAATATCTCAGGTTTTAGTGAAAATCATGAACTGATTCACGTTTGATCCAAGATGGCCACTGCAGCTAATCGGCAGACCCAAACAAGCACAAAAACGGCTACAGCTCCTATAATTTTACAGATATTCGGCTAACATTTGACAAGGTTGTAGCTGAGAGTCATCCCCGAGGCGCTAAGAGATGGTGAAGGATCTTCGTTTAGTCCCGGGACGTGAGGTGAAAGGTGACGTTCGCTAATTTAATTTATTTTCTTGTCTTAGACGTTTGGTATGCTCATTTTACAACAGAAACAGAAACCTCAGCCTCAGTTTTTGGGGTTTAATATCCACACAAACTGGCTAAAAGAGCATTTATTACGCTCAAAGATGAGCGTTTTGTCTTACACTTGAAAGAGTTTTATTTTTAATGCGTATAAATCTTATTTTACTGACACAGACTACAACTGGAGCATGTTCTGTGTGAACGAGGAACATGTCCAAATGACAGCAACTACATTTTAGTGTCCTTGAAATGTTTTTACTGTTAAATATTTTGTTAAAACTCTTCCTTTCTTGTGCCATGTTGCGTGATCTGTTAGCGGGACGAGTCTCAGCCACCACCAAGCCAAACTTTAGCTCAGTATTTGTAAAACGGGCCGATTTAGAGACACGTTTTCCTGAGCTGTGGCTGCCATCGGTTGCAGACGTACACCCAGAGGTCGCGCTCTGAGTTTCATCAAGATGCGTTTTCTGGTTGGCAATAAATTCTGCCAACATGGCAGACGAAAAACAGAGTCGTTATTATAAATTAGTATCAGCACCCTTTCGCCTTCAGCAGTAAAAACTGATAAAACAGCTCTGGTTTATTGTCCTTCAGATGTGGCGTGATTCCCTTAGATCGGAGCTGATAGAAGCATGAGGACACGTCCCACCTGAATCCCTGCTATCGGAACCATAAATGTGACAATAAGTCATGTTCCGGGACCTGCTATCAGCGAAGACATTAACTGGAAACTCAGAGGGGAGCAAAGTTCAGCGGCTGGCGGTGATAAAACTCATTCCGGCCGAAGCAAAGTTCGCTGCGCTGGTGTTTAAAGAAGGAGGCCCGAGCCGCGTGCCTCCGGACACGAGGAAGGTTTCACAGAACGCGGTTTCGCACGCAGGACGGCGGTTCGGGACGACAAGCCGTAAAAAAACACCACGTGAGCCGTGTCAGCTCACACGCTGTGTGGGTTCGGCCATTTCTGACAAACGTTACAAAACAGGCGGTTAGGGATTTCGAGGCGCTGCCAAACAAACAAACATCAGGACAGAATCTGACCCCAAACAGCTGATTTAGACTCATAATTAAAGGCTTAGATTCCTGGAAGGACTGCATATCGCCCGTCGCCAGAGTTTTAAACCAAAATCATCAGAGTTTCTTTTGCAATCTGTTAGCGCTCAGAATATGTGTTGGGACTGCCTCTCAGCTGCTAACACTCCAAATTTTAGGTTAATATCTGTAAAACTGACTGAGTTATGGGCATTTTTGTGTTTCTTTTTAAGTTCACTTGGCGTCCATCTTGGATCTAGACCAGGGGTGTCCAATCCTGGTCCTGGAGGGCCACCATCCTGCATGTTTTACTTGTTCCTCTGCTCCAACACACCTGATTCAGTGGTTAAATCACCTCTTCATGTTCTGCAGAAGCCTGTTAATCACCCGTTGATTCAAATCAGGTGTGTTGGAGCAGAGAAACAAGTAAAACATGCAGGATTGTGGCCCTCCAGGACCAGAACTGGAGACCACTGATCTAGATGTTTATGAGAGACATGAACTACACCAGTGGTCTCCAATCCTGGTCCTCAAAGGCCTCCATCCTGCATGTTTTCCTTGTTCTTCTGCCTACCCCTGATCTACACGTACGAGTGTCCCCTCGTGTGCTGTTCTCATTACCACCTTTTCCTTACCGGTTCAACCCGTGCGCACGTCTGCTCCCCCTAACGGTCATAACTCAGGTAGACACCTGCAGCCGACGCAAACGGGCGAAGTGACCCAGATTGGCGAGCGTTCGCAGCCTTGAAATGCAACACGATTGGAAAGGTGTCCACTTTCAGAGGAACACAAACCACCTCGGTTCTGCGGGACAGAACAGGAGTCCCGCCGGAGACCTGCAGGCCGGAGGACGAGAACCAGCAGCGGTTCTGAAATAAGTGCAGCACCACAGAGGTGGACAGGGACACCCTGTATGGCAGGCCATTCGTGTATTTATTCAGCATCCTTGACATCAGCCGTTGTTCTCGCCTACTAGTTGGCGACACTGAACTAGTTCAACAAACAGTCCGACTAGTAACACTTTAGTTGACAACTGTGTTGTGCAAGTTAACAAGAAGACATCACAAACCCTTACATGGTAAATTAACTTGCTAGTCAACTAGTCAAAAGTGCACACTTGTCGATCAGTTGGACCTACAAATATAACTATTCAGCTAGTAAACTCTAAAATTCTCTCTAGTTGAGAGAATTTTAGTCGAATAGTTGACATCTTTTCGGCACAAAGGGTAACTAGCAAGGCAAAAAAAGTGTCGCTAGTAAGTGTGTGTTTAACTAGTTCACCAAAACGTTGAACTAGTGGGTGAAAATGACACTCGATCTCAATGTTATTGAATAAATACACAAAGGGCTTACCATACTAAATGGAATGGTGCGACTAACTTTGGATTTACTAGTAAACTAGTCAAAGTTTTAGGTTCACTGGTTCAACAGTTGACATCTTTTAGGCACAACAGTTAACTAGTAAAGCAAAGCTGCCATTAGTTGGCAAAAAAGTTCTACTGGTACGAGTCTGTGTTTGAGTCTTTGTGAATAAATACACAAAGGGCTTGCCGTATCCAAAAGTCAAACATGCTGCGTTCTGTAGCATTCAGCTGTAAGAATCTATGACAGTTCCCTGTGTGACTTCATTAAGATGAACCTCTTCTTCCTGCGTAGTTAGCGATGGTTGTTTACCCAGGAAATTAAACTGGTGGACATTTATTATACTGGGAAAAGAAGCGCTTTACTTTTTAGACCTGCTGTGAGGCCTGCCACCTTCCATGCCAGAGCTTTGGACGAATCATCTTATGCTGGGAAATGATAGACTGGTAGTCATTTTGGACAAACTTTGAAAATAACATCATGTAACGAGATGTCAGTATGTGTTGTGAATGATTCTCAGCTACTACAACAACACATGTTAGCAGAATATCTGTAAAACTGGCTGAGTTGTTGCCATTTTTGTTTTTCGGAGGTCAGTTCTGAGCGCCAACAGATTAATTAAGATCTTTGTTTAAAACTTAGACGAGCAAGGCAGCTGGTGACATGCATTACTTCAAGAAAAGCTACTTTTAGTATAAAATGTTACAAGCTTTTGAGATATGAAACATCAAGAACTCATTAGTGCCCCGAACATTTATTTTACACAAATAAACAATCCTGTAAGTTGTACAGTAGAATGAATCACTTCACCACAAAAGCCAATAACAACATAAAGGACTAAAATAAGCAGCTATTGTAGGTTTTTCACAAAATACCACATGTACTTCTGTAACATTGCATATTTATTGAGATATTTTAATTAAAAAAGACAACTTTTCAACTTTTTATATGCGTATATTTGTCTCAGTTCTTCTACTGTACTTCTAAAATAATTTGAGATAATTTAAGCGTGCATTATAAAGGCAAAAAGCTTGACAGCTTATAAAAACACAAACAAATGCTATGTACAGTTTGTTTACTGCGGTGCACTAAACTGCTCTCTAAACTATGCTGTTGCCAAAGCAACGCGGTAGTAATCCATCATAGTAAAAACTACTAATCTCTGTTTTACAACTATATATATTTATCACCTGCCACCGACGAGCAAAGGCGGAGTGATGGTGTTTTTGCCCGCATGTATGTGTGTTTTCATGTGTCTGTTAACAAAATACCTCATGGTTGGTGTTTAATGAAACTTTCAAAGTTGTAAACATTGGATGTATACGTCTGCAACTGATAGGCCTTTAAAGGCAACTCCTTTCAAGATGGCTGCCACAGATAGATAGATAGATAGATAGATAGATAGATAGATAGATAGATAGATAGATAGATAGATAGATAGATACATAGCCATCTTTCTAGCTAATTAGTTGTATAACAAAATAGCTATCTATCTAGCTAGACAACTATCTATTATCAAGCTACCTAGCTAAATAAACACATTGATACACAGCCATCTATTTACATACCTAACTTTATAGTTGCTAATTCTAATTGCTAGCTAGCTAAATAAATACATAGCCATCTAGCTGGATAGATGGCTATGTATTTATTTAGCTAGCTAGCTATCTGATAGCTAGCTGGACTGTTGTTTAGCTAGCTAGCAAGCTAGCTAGCAATAGATAGATAGATAGACATCTAAGTAACAATCTATCTATCTATCTATCTATCTATCTATCTATCTATCTATCTATCTATCTATCTATCTATCTATCTATCTATCTATCTATCTATCTATCTATTGTTATGTTTGTTGTGTTAGATAAAAATAAAATCAAGCAGTTCAGACCCTTTCAACCTGTTGTGTGCGGTCATAAAGAACATCGTGTACTAAAATACACCTTATGGGACACAATATAACCGAACTACAACAGGCCTATTTTCTGTGACACTTCAGGATTATTTATGTAAGGGGAAGGAGAACAAAAGCAGACCGTGGCCCCTCCAGCATTACTCGCGTGGTGCTAATTTTAGTTTCTTTTCTCGCTGAGGTGTTAGTTAATCATCTGGTCTGTAGCTTTCACCTGTTGTACCTGAGCAGATGTCACACCTTTATATAATACTATAGTACTTCAAGGTAAACACGGCTCATCATAAACCGCCAGCTATCAGGGCTGTCCTTCATTCTGTAAACATCACCAACCAGTAATTTAATCAAAGGTCTAGCACTCCTTGAAGGAATGCATATCGCCCGTCGTTTAAAGCCACGAGGAATGGCGTACGAGATGTTGATGACTCTCAGCTACTACCAAATGAAATTTTAGCTTAGCGTCTGTAAAACTCACTGCCATTTTTATGACAGCTAGTGTTGATTAGCTGTGGAGGCCATCTTGAATAGGACTGACTCTGAAAGTTGACTGATTATATTGTCCAGAGGTTCATGAGATGTCTTGCTAACTAACGGTCAGACACAGTTGACTCCAACAATTATCGCTAAACTTTCTTTAGCAAATTTCTTATACAATGAGTGCCTGTTGTGGATGACTCTCGGCTACTACCACGCCAAATTTATGCTCAATATCTGCAAAATTGACTGAATTACAGCCTTATTTGTGTTTTTTAAGGTCAGCTAGCTGTGGCGGCCATCTTGAATCGGTTTGGCTCCAAAAGTTAATCAGCTGTAGAGGCACATCAGATGATTATTCCCTGAAGGTTTCATTAAAATCAGTCTAGTGGTTTATGAGATATTTTGCTAACAGACAGACTGAGTTGACTCCTAATAGTTAATGGCAAAATTTCAAACAAAGATCTCGCAGGATCTGTTAGCGCTCAGATAATGTGTTGGGGATCAGTCTCAGCTACTACCACGTTGAATTTGAGCTCAATATCTATAAAATTGACTGAATTACAGCCTTATTTGTGTTTTTTAAGGTCAGCTAGCTGTGGCGGCCATCTTGAATCGATTTGGCTCCAAAAGTTAATCAGCTGTAGAGGCACATCAGATGATTATTCCCTGAAGGTTTTGTTAAAATCGGTCCAGTGGTTCGTGAGATATTTTGCTAACAGACACGGGCAACAAGCACATGACGTTATCGCCCGCCTTGGCCTGTGTGCGCGGCGGGCGACAACAGCGTGAACCTTCCTGTTTTTTGTCGCTGACAGATGTGGCGGCAGGCCTCACCGGAGCAGCGGTGGTTTCTATTAATAAAACAACCATAACAGAGAGGGAAGCGACCTACCGAGCAGCAGCAGCCGGTGTGTCTGTTTATACTCCCGCTTCAGCTCCCTCAGCGCCCTGTCAATGTTTTTACTGACTTTCTTCGCCTCCTTCTCGGCCTCCTTCTCCTCCACCAGCAGCCTGTCCCAGTTTTTCTGCTTCTGGTTGCCCGTCTTCTGGAGCAGCTGTAAGCGGCGGCCGCGCTCCTTGCCCGAGCCTTTCCCTCCGCCGCCGCCGTTCTGGATGAGCACGCCGTCGGTGCCGGTGTCTCCGCGGCGGTGGTCCCGGGCAGGGTCCCCGGGGCGCACCAGGCCGCCGCCGCCGCGCAGCGACGACGTCTCCCCGCCGCATCCCCCGGCG
>NC_051449.1:4504311-4576472 GCF_001649575.2 Kryptolebias marmoratus | reverse complement strand
GGGGGGGGGGGGGGGATTATTTTTCTTCTCAAATAAAGATTAAAGCCACTCTCTGCGAAACAGAGAAATAAAACATAAAAAAAAATGTGATCCTGAACTCAAACACAGGGTTCAGCAGTTCTACGGATATGTTGATGCGTAAATCAGAAATGCGGGTACGAGCTCAATGTAAACAAAGCATCCAAGCTGGTGACCTCTCCATTCCAAGCAGCTCTTGTTTACAATCAAGCATTTTTAGCTGTTTTTGTAGGTAAACAAAGACATTTTGCTTATTTTTCTTTTATTTAAGGACACATTAATCTTAAATAAGAAGAAAATTGCGCAGATTTTGTTTTTTTCTTCATTAAAGGTCTTTGCAGTGAGTACCTTTACAGCCATAACAGCTGTCCAAATACACAATTTGTCGGATCTATTGATTTAAATTTATGTAAATGTGAAAAATAACCCACAAAGACACATCATTCAGTTCTAAAAGGCCACATGATCAGGTTTTGTTGCCAACAATTACGAGTTTGTAAACAAAAAAAGAAGAAAATACACAATATTTACAAAAGCCCTGAACAGTTTGACTTAAATTAACCCCCAAACAATTGTTTAATTATGTATAAATTGTGTTTAAAGCATAAAAATTCTAATCAAATTAATTGAAAATCTGACCGCTAGTACCCCTTTAAACTGTTAGATTTAATACCAGTTTTTCTGTTTTGATGATTTCATGTTTTTAGCCATTTTTAAATTGTTTTATTAGTAAAGTTTAGTTGTTTTACAAGTGCTCAGTGAATAAAGTTGATCTGATACTGTAAAAACAAGTTGTTCTGGGTGTGATAACAGTTCAATTTGTGAGTTTCTCTAAATGTATTTTTCTACATTTCCAATAATTATCATTTAATTCTGACAATTTGCTCATTTTAGACTCAAATTTCTCATTAAATCCTTTAACATTTGGAGCTGCTGGACCTCATCTCTGTCCTTATAACTGTTTTAATTCAGCTGTTTTCATACAAACCTCACAGTCAATCTTTTATCCTGCATTTACTACAATTAAATAGGGAATTAGAGCATATTCAAAATAAAAAAACGCATCATTGATCAAATTTTAATTGTCTGAAACAGAAAATGTTGGGAATTGATGCAGAGATCAAATAAGCCACTAGATGGAGGGCTTGGGAAGATTATTTTATTAAAAAAGCATTAACTGTAGAGAAGTGATACAGTAGTGACCTAAATTATTTTTACAGCAACAGCTGCAGAATTCTCAGAAAGACGTAATAAAAACTATAAAACTAAATGTTTTACATCCAAACTACAAGCAACAAGTCGGACAGATTTATGGATGCGTTCAGGATGTGTGTGGCCTCGACGTCAGTATTCCACGGATGATCTTCGCCACCATGAGGCCACTGGAAACAGAAAACGTTAAACTCTTTAAAGAGAAAACGGAGAGGACGGAGAAAACAGCGTTTTTGTTTTTTACCTCGCTAAAGTCATTAAACCGGCTGGGATGAACTTCCAGGAGCTGAGGAATCTCAGTCCCATCACGACAGCCAAGCTTCCTGCTGTGCCTGAACGGAAAAAAAAAAAAAAATTAAATCTGGTCTTTTTTGAGTTTGTGAAAGCTGACAGAACCAGCCGGCTTTTATTTTGACACACTGGACCTTCCTCACCCATTGAAAGCCACACATTCCTGGGATTCTGAGACGCCAGATAAGCTCCGACAGCTGCGGACAGACCGAACAGGAGTCCTGACACCAGAGACGTCAGGCTGCCTGGGGAGGGACAGAAGGGACGGCCTGTTAGGGTTTGTATCATTTATACGTTTTATTTAGTTTTCTAGGAAATAATGAATCTAATTGTAATCTAATTGTTGTTCTAGTAATTGTCAGTATGCCTGAATATTTAATTAGCCTTTGTCAGGTTTACAAATCTTATCAAGCGCTGCCAAAGAGCGGATGGTCGCGTTTTTGTGTCCATCTGTTAGCAAAATATCTCATGAATCAGTGATTCCAGATTCAATGTGTTTGTTGGGAAGTTTATCTGTGAATCTTTGGAGGATAAACATCTGGAGTCAAGTCAATTGAAGATGGCCGCCACAGCTAATCCACCTCGGACAAAATAAACTGTCTCTAACTCAGCCAGTTTGACAGATAAGGAGCTGAACTGTGGAGTCAAACCTGATTGTCTGTTAGCAAAATATCTCATGAATCACTAACTGGACTACAGCTGATTCTGTTATGGAGTCAAACCAATTAAAAATGGCCGCCACTAATAATCTACCTAACATAACACAAAATTGGCTCAACTTTACTGTGTTTTTATTTGAGTCATTCAGTATTTTTTAAGTGATTCTTCTGATTGTTTCCCTCCACTAACAGAACAGCATTCAGTTTATTAAATACCTTAAGTTTATTTATAGTTTGCGGGTTTAAAACCTGAAATGTGGGCAGCCGGTGAGCCTCACCTGCTTTAAGGTAACCTATGACTCCTCCTGCTGACACGAGGAGAGCGTACCCGAACCCGACCCAGTCCCAGTCCGCTCCCATGACCACAACACGCTCCGAATCCGAACCAGAGACCGACTAAAACCAAAACCTGGTGATTCAAACCTGTAGTTCACCGTCAAACACTTCAGAGCTAAAAAGAAGCAGCTATATTTGATTAAAACGCCCAACTTCCCACAAACTCACCCACTTCCGGAACAACGCCGGAAGTACTTGGCTGTGATCGCGCTTTCAAAATAAAAGCTGGCATATATTTGAATTCAGTCATTTTAAAGTCGATTTCATTTAATGTTTACTTTTCTACAGCATAAGGAAACAAAGGTAGTTTTACTGTTTCAAAAAAAAGTTTAAATAAAAAAATGTTTTTTAATCTTTAAACAAACTGTACAACCTCAGACTGAAAAATAAAATTAAACAATTTGTATTTAAAGGTGGTGTCATTTAGAGGCACACAGTCATGGGAAAAAATACCAGGACATGTCAGAGACTGATAACTTTTGAGTTTTTAAAAACAAACTAGACTCGTACTAACCCTTAAAATGTGCCCACCTGGATCGTTTGTGACGTCTTTTATTAGTTACTGTATGTTATATTTGTGCATTTTGTTTTTTCCTTTACCTGCTAAAGGAAAACAGACAACATTTAACTAAACTGAATTAATATTGACATATTAATATTGGTATATAAAACAGTATTAATCGATTTGAAGTGTACTTTGTAAATAAATAAAATGAAATGAAACCATCTTGTTGTGATAGGAATATGTACATGGGCAGAGTGAGCTGAAATAAAACAGTGAATGGATAAAACCAACTTTTATTGTTTGACTGCCTTTTTTCTGCGGTTTCTTTTCTTCTTTTTGGGTTCGCTTTCGTCCTCTAGAATGACTTCTTCGGTGGTAATCCGGACTCTCTTCCCGAGCTGAGGAGCAGCTTCTGTGGACGGAGCTGCAGCAACGACAGACAGAAACATCCAGTAAATTTCTGCAGCAACAAACCTGAACACGTTCAGCTCCTGATGAGCTTAAAGTTGCTCAAACAGGGAAACACTGAAGCTTCCTGTGAACACTGAGTTGTGTAAATTAAAGACAAACAGCTCATTCCTGACGATCACGGTAAAAAAAGTAAATTTTATGATCAGCATCTCTTTCAGGACACAAAGTGGAATAAAAAGGCGTGTTTCCGGGTCACCTCCTTTCGATGTTGTTGCCTCAGGTGTTGGGTCCTGATCGACCTGCGGCACGGATGAAGGTCTCCACACAGCGAGGCACGTCAGCCTGGCTGCTGTGTCCACCTCCCCCAGAAGAACAGGACACTCCAGCTCCTGGTTGACAGCAGAAACACGGTTTTACAATTTATTTCTGAAATTCCTCATCAAATTCTATTTTTTTAAATAAAAAATGGGTTTGTTTAGCAAAGCAGACTTGAGTCTTTAAGGAAAAATGCGATGCGAGTTTGAAGTCTGATCTAAAACGACAAGAGAATTAGAAAAAGACGCGCCTCTTTCAGGTGGATCTTCCACAATTTGATGAAACCGTCGTTTGAAGCCGTCACCACCACGCAGTAATCCTCCATCATCAAACTATCAACTGCTTTCACTCTGAAACAGCAAACAGATGTGAAGAGAATGGAAACATTAGTTGCATTTCTCCTTCCCGCAACACACGGGGTCTTTTATTTTTTAGCCAAGAATATGTACAATAAAACACACAAAGGGGGAAGAAGCCCCGCTGAACCTGACTGAAGTACCTGGTTTCATGAGCCTTGAACTCACACACCCATCTGGCTTTTTCCACGTCACATAACCTCACAGTTTCATCATCTCCTGCCACGACCAGGATGGAGTTCTGAAAGACAACACCCGTTCGAACTCGCAGCTTTTTAGGCGTAATTACGAGATGCAAATCAACGAAACATCTGAGAACTCACGTTTAGGAACTTTACAGATGAGATCCTCTTTGGGTTTGTGATCGTTCCTGTCACCGAAGCCGTCTCCAGCTTGTAGATGAGAATTTTGTCTTCCACCACAACCACAAAATTGTCCCCATCTGGAGACCATCTGACTATATGTGCATCTGTAGACGTAAAACAAACAAACAGAAAAAAAAAACCTGGTTCATGTCACACCTGCTTTTTCAATTTGACGTTTAAGGAAAACTTACTCTGTTTGATGTTTTTGATAAAAGCTGATCTTCCATTCGTGAGATTCCAGGTCCTGGAGGGATAAAAGCTGTCGTTATTACATATTTCTACCGACTCACAGACGGAACCGACTCCTCGGGGAGGCAGAGAGATTCACCTCAGAGTTTTGTCCGTCCCGACGGACAGAGCAAGCTTTCCAGAAGGATGGACAGCGAGAGACGTGACGTGACCTCTGAGAGGAAAAGCGAGAGAATTAACAACAAGTTTAAAATAAATCCAGCTCCTTCAGTGCCGCTCGTGTAAACGCAGTGTGCTTACTTGTGAGCTTTGATGGATTTCAAACACTCCCACTTCTTTGTGCTCCACACACACAGGAGTCCATCTTCTCCTCCGCTCAGTAAGTGAGACTCGTAAAACTCCAAACAAGTGATGGTGCCTACGCAGTTGGGTCAGACGCCACGATACAGACTTTAATGTCTTTGCAGAAAGTAAACGTGAATCTTTCAACTCCAGCAGCTCAGAGCAGTCAAAGAAATCACTGAAGTTATGGTAGATATGAAACCAGACACACAGAGAATCATACCATCGTGATGAAGCAGGGCCCCGTGCTCCGTCCTCTTCTTCAGGTCGTACACCTGTATGGTCTCATCTTTGCTTCCCGTGACCACGAACTTCTCGCTCGCGGCCACAACCGACACTGAAGCCGTGTGAGCGTGATGCGTGAAGTCCGCCTTGACTGTCCACTCCTGCATGACGAGAAAAATCAGCACTTTGTCACAGCTTTAATTCATAACGTGGATAAGAAACACGCAATTTAAAAGAAGCCACTGAAAGCAAATAAGGAAAAAAAACACTCCTGAAAGGTGCAAAGAGTCACATTTTTGTCTAATTTACACAACACTGACACTCTCTTTTACCTCCTTATTTACGTGATCTCCAACCTGCCTTTTCTTATATCTACTGTAACACACTGTTTTGATTGACAGAAGAGTAAACATTTCATTAAAAACACGACTAAATGTATTATTTATCATGTTTACCAGTGTAGGAACATGACATTTTCATGCTTCCACAAAATAAAAGCAAGTCAACTCACATTTTCGCCAGGTTTTACCCTGTAACCAAAGGTGATCTGCTCGTAGCAGCCAGCGATGAGCCCCACCACCTTTGCCATGCTGACACTAACTAAGCTAGCTAGTCGGCTAACGGGTTTCCTTTAAACTTCCAACTTCTTTTATCTGTCACAACAGTAGGGTCTGACTTCAACAACAGCTGCTAAAAGTTAAAACAGACACATACGGGAGAAACACAGCGAAGAACAGCAAAGAAAACGACTAACGGAATGTGTAACAATTTTCGCTAAACACATTTCACTCCAAAACAACGTGTGGGACTTGTGCGCATGCGCAGAAACGAAATTTTCCGGTTTGCAGAAACTTTCAAAATAAAAGCAGGAAAAGCTTGAGCGTCAGATTAGTAAGACATTTTTTTAAAGCTTTCTTTGCTCCTAGCTCGAGCTTTTGTGAGAGCAACTTATATTAAAAGACAGTTTTCTTTAAAATACGGTCTTTTACTTACAGTAAAATAGAATGGGACTCATTTAATGTAATGCAATTCGTATCCGAACAAATATTTTCATATCTATACTTATTGTTTGTATGCGTGAAATGTTTTTAATGCAATATAATTCTGTTTCCCATAAGCCAGGTATTTGTTTATACTTTTTATAATGAAACGAGATGGGAGGAAAGCGTGCAATTGTCAGGCTTTTTTCTCAGCATTTGTACCCATCACCATAAAAGCACCCTTATAATACATTTAAAGGGGCAATCCAGTTTATTTAAATCCCTAAACCTCTTGTTTCATGTTGTGAATGGAAAAATAAAAGTAAAATTCTGTTTTAATATGTTTGTAAAACCTTACGGGTATCTCACTACAATCACTGTCAATCATGGAATAAGGCCCGCCCCTTGGGCTGGGGGAGGAGGGGCGAATACTTTTTTAGTCTTGTGATTGGCTGGTTTTCCTGGGAGCGTATTGATTGACGCCTCAGATGAGATCGCCGTCCGTTTGACAGAAGAGGCGGGGCGAAGTCATTTTTTGAGACTTGCGGTTGGCTGGATTTCCTGAAAACGTAATGACTGACGTCTCGGATAACCGTTTGCGCATCAATCTTTTTTTTCCATCTTACTTTTCTGAGATGTAAGAACTCAGAGTAATTTTTTCCCCCCAGCTGAACAAAATCATGGCTAACGGGTAAGTCTCGGACTGCAAACGGACTTAGATTAAGAAATTAGGGTTTATTTAGTTTAACTTTTAAGGAGCGTATTGCTCGCGCGAGCGCTGATACTTTTAAGCTAACTTTTTATTTGACCGTTATCGCAGTTTGCGCGGAGACGCAGAAACCATATTTTTTACTCCATTTTATCTCGTAAAACATAACGTTTCTTCCCGTTTCTTAGTAAAGGCTTGATTTCAGGGCAGATTGCGGATGCTTCGTGCCGGAATAGGGTCTCGTTTCGTGAGACGCGGAGGCAGCAGAGGCTGGGATTAATTAAATGGGTTCAGCACAACATACTAAACAGGAAATAACCGAAAACACGCAGTTTGTGCTGCTTTGAAACAGAACTCTTCCTTCCTTCCTGCTGTTTGGACTAAATAAGGAACAAGAGGAGCTTTTGTCAGTGTGTTCCCCTTCCTGTCATCAGCATCCTATATTACAATCAGGGTGTGGTCCCTTTTAAAACCCTTGTATTTCTATTTATTTGCACTTTTTTCCCCCTCAGGTGATGAATGGTTCTAAATAAAGGCACAAGTAATTTAATGAAGAGCTGTTTTCCCTCCCCTCTGGGGCACAGATTTTGTCCATCCTGTCATTCTTTTTATTGTCTGACAGGAAAACAACACCACTGAGGTCTTGAAACAGCTCATATTTAGTTGGATGTGTGTTTATTTTATTTATAATGCACATAAACTGTGTCTCTGTGTGCGACTGAATGCAGCAGGGTTCAAGAACAGGATTCAGACTGGGACTTCATGAGTCAATCCATGGAGAACTGGGGGTTATTTATATATATATATATATATATATATATATATATATATACAGGCACCACTGTGGTCTTTACCTTCCAGGCCTTTTCCAGTTCCTCTCTCATACCAGGGCCTCAGAGAGGAACTGGAAAAGGCCTGGAAGGTAAAGACCACAGTGGTGCCTGTGGTCATCGGGGCCCTAGGGGCAGTCACCCCCAAACTGGAGCAGTGGCTACAACAGATCCCAGGAACAACATCAGACATCTCAGTCCAGAAATGTGCAGTTCTAGGCACAGCCAAGATACTGCGCAGAACCCTCAAGCTCCCAGGCCTCTGGTAGAGGACCCGAGCTCAGAGGATGAAACAAAGACCACCCGCGGAAAACTGGGCTCTGGTAACTTTAATGAACCCTTTTGGTTCTTACTTCCTGACAAACATCCGACGACCCGTTTTCTTCCTGCAAACTGTCTCACCTGGATGAATTAATCACCAACAAACGATCGCCAAACGAGGAGGAGGTTTCCACACACACAGCGCCGTGACGTATCTGGTTCAAGTACCAACAGAAGAAGAAGAAGAACTACTTCAGGCTTGTGTGATCTGCAAAAACAAAAACAAACATCCTCTTTATCGCTGACAGCTCCAAGAGTTAAAATGTGGAAACTGTTGTGATTTATGGCGTCTTGTTTTGTCATGTTTTTGAGCCTCACCTGTTCTTATTTATCCCGTCAGCCTGTTTGCTTTCTTCACACACTTGGTCCTAGTTTTTAATCACTGCACCTGCTTCATGTTGTTACTACTTTCCTGGAGGGCCTCCATCTTGCACGTTTTAGTCATTTTTCCTGATTCGAGCGAATGAACGGGCTTCTGCAGAACACCCTCCAGGACCAGGACTGGACCACCACTGCTTTTAAGCTCTCACCACTCAGGGGTCAGGTTCATTTTGCGTTCTGCCTTTTTTTTTTTTTTTGAGTTTCCTCCTCCTGATGGATCTGGATCATTTGGCTCTGCTCGTCCTGCAATAATTGGTCTTTTTTGGTCAGTAATTGTGTCAAAAAATGCCCCGTGTGTAAATACACATGCGCCCTGTGGTTTTCAAAGGGTTATGAAGGAAAAAGCTGTGTTTTTATTGTAAGAAATCTTTTGTTTAGTCTTCTCTGACTGCTAATGATTTGGTTTCTTGGTGTTTTTCAGTCGACAGGCTGACAAGGAGCTGACTGAGGTGCTAAATCAACTCTGGCTTCTGGACACCAACCGTCTACAACCAGGAAAAGATTACAGAATTTCCCTCCAGGTCTGTCCTTCCAGCACACAGAGAGAGAGAGAGAGAGAGATAAAGAAGGGTGGGAATAAATGCAAATTTGTCTGGACTAGAAGCCATTTTACCTGCAGAGGCAGAGTGATAACGGCTCCAACGATCTGAATGAACTGGAGGTCAGAAAATGGCTCCTGGAAGAACGACAGGCACGTTGGTATTTGGTGAAACGTTGTTTTTTTTCCCTAACAAACACCACATGAAGTGTCCAACCTGCTCTGAAATCTGTTATCAGATTTACGCATGTTGAATGAAAATGGAATACCTTCAGGGTTATCAAAAGATTGTTTTGTTGCTGCATGGACAAGTGTTTGCACATTTTATGGAACTGCAGGTAGAAACTTGAATATAAAATGAATTGTCTGCAGCAACACACTCTTGAATCAAAACTTTCAGGGTGCAAAGGTGTTTGTGCATTTTTCTTTTTTTTGTGCAAACTGGACTAAAAAGTTTTTTGCTAAAGATGTAACGCTCTGGCACTTAATGGATATGTCCTGAAGGAAAAGTCACATTCTGCTGACGTTGACATGAACTCATGATAAAACACCTCTATATTTCCAGACTTAATGATGTGAAATGCCACCATTGTGGCGATGGACGTTGTTTTATGGCAAAACAAGCGGACTGTTAACTTGTTCTCTCAGCTGGGAGTTGTGTGTGTGTGTGTAGTAACAACATGCGAGGGCTGTGTTTCCAGGGCCGGGCGGGCTACGTGGCCCAGGGCAGCAACTACGCCAGAGATCGGGCCAACGCTCCCCTCTTCACGTACGTCAACGAGGAAAAGCTGAAGGGCATTGAGACGTACGAACGTAAGCAGCCAACCAGAGGGTCATCTGATACGTTTTTGTTTTACCACTTTAACAAGCAGATTTCTATCTTTTTATTATTATTTTTAATGCAGATTTCATTAACTTGCTGGACAACTATGAGACGTCAACCGGTGTGTCAGAAACGGTCACCTCAGAGGAGCTGAAGGAGACCAAGCTGTTTATTGACGCCATGATGGAGACGGAAGTCATGAAGGTACAACATCTTTACGACGGAGAGAGAAGTTTTACTTCTGATTGTTAAATATAAACAGGAAGCACAAGTCACTGAGGATATGGTCTTAAAGTTGTTTTTATTATATTAACAGACTTCATTTTATTGTGGACTTTACCAGCTCAGGATTACCATAACTACTTTATTTAAGGAACAAAATTACTCCAGTAACAGTTCTTCTTTTATGTCAAAGAAACTTTAGACAGCGCTGCCGTTTCCTGTTCTCCGTCATGAACGTTTTTTTTTCCGGAGCGCCTGAATAAATCTGATCATGTTTGTCTTCAACTCGTAGTACGCTCACAAGTACCTGGTGAAGAAAGGCCAGTCTCCGTCGGACCCCGCGCGGTTCAAGAGACAGCTGTACGACACCTGGTTTCGCCTCTACCACAGGGACAGGAGCGGAGGGTGGGTGACGATGTAACAGCAGGGGGCGCCACTGCAAAGAAGCGTGTCGATTCCCCTCAATCTCTGGCATACAAACGATTTTATTTTCTGTTGCTCATGTTAAAAAACAAACAAAAGCTTAATTTTCTGAAGTTTACCTTCCGCTGACAGGCTTAGAGATGCACTTAGGTTCTGTTAAAGCGATTATTTTGTTCCTTTTCTAGCGAGGATTCCTGCGGATTTGAACACGTGTTCGTCGGGGAGACCAAATACGGGCAGGAGATCATGGGTCTGCACAACTGGGTGCAGTTCTACCTGCAGGAGAAACACGGACACATCGACTATAAAGGCTACAAAGCGAGGGACAACAAAGACACGGTAAGGACATTAATCTGTCCTCACCGGAGAGAACATGCTTTAACGTCTTGGCGTTTGTCTGCTCGACCGTTTGTTTTTCTAGCCTGACGAGGACGACCACGTCCTGAACCTGCAGTTCAGCTGGAAGGGTTTGGTGAAGCCGGTTGGCGGCTCCTTCATCGGCAGCAGCCCAGAGTTCGAGGTCGCGCTCTTCACCATCGTCTTCCTCATGTCCATGGAGAAGATGACGTCTGTGGTGGTGAAGGTGGATGAGTACGTGCTGGAGCTGGTCGTCTATCGACACGGCCGGTCCATCGGCACGTCCTACCCCAAACTGCTCAGCAGCAACAACAGGGATTTGTAGGGTTACTCCCCTGAGTTATCGGCCATTTTATTTTTTTAAACAAACAAACAAGCAGATTTATCTAAAACTGTATCTATACTCTCTAATTATGAAGGAAACTTTTTATTCATTAAATATCAACATTTAACCGTCTTTTAGTTACATTTATCAACCATACTTGGTGTCAAAGTATATAAAATATTTGTTTACAGGCACTGAATAATTACGTTTGATGGTTTGATTCTCTTGTATAATAAATTTCTGTAAGGAAGTCTGATTATTTTGCATTTTCACGGAAGATAATTTGATAAAATCCTGAAAACGGTGTAACTTCCTTGCCTTGTTGGAGGTACTATTAATTAAATAAAGACCAAAGCTGACCGTTAAGAGTCATGATGTTACTGTCTTTGTGAAGTTTATTGGCGCCCATTATATGGAAGCACTGAATTTTGAATATATAAGGAAAAAGGCAAATATTTTAACATATAATCATTGTTTTTACAGTGCCACTCTATTTGACAACGGACAAACATGTCTCTCTTTTTTTTTTAAACCAAAAGTTTGACAGTCCTACACGAGGTCCATTTTATATCTTATTTAAGGTTTGTCAGCAATGCAAAAACAAAAACATAAGAATGAAATTTATGGTTTTAAAGTGGCCAATTAACCTAAATCTGATATCTGTATTTCTGCACTCCTAATGTCAATTTAATCACAAAGCAATGCAAGACTGGCAAAAAAAATGGGTACAAAAAATTATTTTAAAGTTTAAATGTGTAATTATAATGAAAGAATTGGCAAACAAATGTTGTTAAGTGCACATTTTTGTATATAATGTGTTCCAAGTTCATAAAAAAAACTTATAGAACTGAACAGGACCTTATGTTGTATGCCTGGCAGACACGACTCAGGGCTGCGTCAGGACGTTACGTACAACGAACATACGTCATTCGTTACGTGACTTTTGCACGCCCGCTTACTGTGCGCATGCGTAGTCAAACAAGCGATGTCAAGCACGGAGAAAACGAAATCGCTCCTCTAAAAACTACCTCATGAAGCGGTGATCGAGCCGGTAAACATATGCACTTTTCTTACCTCATTATAATCTCTGAAGTGCATGCTTGCTGCTACGGTATTAGCCAGCTCCTTCCTCGCGAATTAACTTTTTGTTTTGGAGTTGTTGAAACACGGTCGGCTAACCCGTTCGCGTCGGTTCTCCAGCGACGGTTGGGACCCACCTGACAACCGCTCTCGTGATTTCAGCGACAGCTGTTGGACAACAGGAAGCGTATTTCTTTCTCTGCTTTCTGAATTTTTTTAGGTGTCGTTCGGTTAAGCGGGTTGTCGCTCGGGGACCTTAGAGGAACAAGAAGCTGTCATGTTTGGGAAAAAGAAGAAAGCCCCGGCGGCGCCCAAAGGGCAGGGCGCCGCGGCGGCCAAGCAGGTGAGGACTCACCCCGAACAGCCCGCCTTGTTTCTTGTTTCACCTGGGCGGCTCGTTGTAACCTCAAACCCCGTGTGTAGATGGGTCTGTTCGTGGACATGATGGACCCGGAGGAGATGATGATGGGAGCGGGGGAGGACGACCCGGACCTGGAGGCTGAGCTTGCTGCTATAACCGGAAGTAAAGCAGGAGGAGGAGGAAGAGTCAAGCAGAAAGGCAAGAGTGAGTAGAGTGATGAACATGGCGGCATGTCAGGAGGGTACAGACACACCAGGACCCTTCAGCTGGTCCGCTCAGGGACACTCAGGGACATTCAGCTGGTCCGCTCAGGGACATTCAGCTGGTCCAAGTGTCCCTGAGCAGGTTTGACTTTAACTGAGACATCAGGACTTAAATCTGGAAGCAGGGACGAGGATCCTGCCTGGGACAGACGATGTCCTCAGGTGGGTTCAAAATAAACCGCAGAGACAATCTGAGAGCCGAAGGAGCCCAAACTGAGACGTTAAAGCTAAAAGGAGCTAAACACGAGCTGAAAGCTAAAAGGAGCAAAACACGAGCCGAAAGCCACAAGGAGCTAAACAGTAGCTAATAGCCAAAAGGAGGACGACATTAGCTAAAAGCCAAAAGAAGCTAAACACTAGCTAAAAAAAGCTAAACACTAGCTGAAGGCTAATAAAACAAAACATTAGCTGAAAGTTAAAAGGAGGAAAACACTAGCTACAATTAATAACAGCAAAAGGCTAAGTAAAGCTAAATGCTAGTTAAAACGGCTGGTTAGAAGCTAAAATCAGCAGATCGCAGCTAAATGTCCTTATAGTGACTTGTGCCGTTTAACCCTCAGAGACGTGACTTCCTGTTTGTGTCGCAGGCCCCCTGCCCATGGAGGACATCACAAAAATGGCTGACGAGTGTATGAGAGACGTGGATGAGGACGATGAAGACTATGTCGAGGACGACGAAGACCTCTTGGTTTGTGCCGACTCTTTTGTTGCTCAGCAGGCGTCCTGAAGATAAAAACATCTGTTAACGGTTTTAAAGCCTGAATGATGGCGGCGAACGTTTCTACGTGATGATGTGTTGCACGGCGTTTGTGCGTCAGAACAATGAGAATAAATCCTGACTGAACGCCTCGCTGCTGTTTACCGCTTCTCAAAACGTGTCGTTTCCTCTCAGCGCTGTGGTCGAACAGTCAAAGCTGGCTTTTAATGAATAACTTTATTCCTCCCCCGTCAGGTGGAGCTCCAGGAAGTGGTGGGTGAGGAGGAAGCCGAGGACGAGGTGGCAGCTTCCCCCACGTTGTCTGCTTCTTCGGCTGAAACACCCAAGTCCCCGGCGGCGGCGCAGGTACAGAACGCCGCCGCTCTCTGCCAGCAAACACGTCCAGAGGCAGGTTGAGTTTTCTGCTTCTGTCGTCTCTTCCAGTCACCTGCTGACCGAACGAGCTGCTTGATTTCCTCTCAGATCAGTCAAAGAACTGTTTTTCTGCTTTAATAATCTCGAGTTTAAAACAAACGAGTCACGACGACGATCAAAGCTTTGTTGTCGTGGCTTTCCTACGGGTGGCGAAAGCGCGCGGCACACGGTTTGCATACCTGCCTAATTTATTCACGACGGGCTGTCTTTCAGCGTTTGTTTACCGAACGTGCACGTTGACTCTGTGTGCACGTCAGCAGGAAGTAAAGAGCTCGGCGACAGCGGCGGCGGCGCCCGGCAGCCTCCAGAGCACGCTGGAGGAGCGAGTCGTCATGTACAGAACGGCGCTGAAGAACGCCAAGACGGCAGGCGAGACGTCCAAATCCAGGAGATACGACCGCGGCCTGAAGGTGTGACGCTGCTTGTCTTTAAACGGAACACAGACAAAGAAAGGGTTTTAATTTAATTAATTATCTAATTATAACGTTTTTGTTGTCACCTGTTAGGAACCACTGGAGAAAAAAAACTAACTCAGTGGTAGTAGCTGAGGGTCATTCCTAACACAGACTCTGATCTCATGTTCCTTATAAATTATTATTATTGATAAATTTATTCATATTAAGTCAGAAACCAAAGGATGATTCAAATTTAAGCTCATTTTAAGGCATAAAAGTTCACTTTTTAAGAGTTATTAGTAACCAGCTCTATAGTTTTAGTGGTTTGTTTACTTCATTTAATTTGACATAATTTATAATTCTTACCTGAGAACAAAAATATGATTAAGTTTTTAAATCTCTGATGGACTTTGTTCACTTGTTTTGTTGTTTTCTTTTAATGAAAATCGTTAAACAGGTTAATCTGAACATTTAATGTTTCAGATTCTTAAAGCTTGTCTTGTTTTTAATCCAATCTTTCTTCTCCATAAAGGAATAAATTAACTGTCCTGTTTGTATATTTATAGTTTCCTGATGCCGTCGTTCTACCTGTAAGGTTTAATTCATGTCTTTAATGCCGCTGGTTGATGTTTTTTCGTTCCTGACAGACGCTGGAGTCGATGTTGGCCGCTCTGAAGAAGGGGAAGCCCGTGAACGAGTCGGAGATCCCCCCGCCCGTCGCCGCCGGAGCCCAGAGCGCCGTCCCCCAACCCGCTGCTCCCGTCAGACCTGCTCCCCCGCCTCCTGAGCCGGAGGCCGCGACGCCGCCATCTGACGCCGTCACGCCGAGCGGTGAAGAGGAGCGGCCTGAGGGAACCGCTGACCTCCCCAACCGGGTGGACGGTAAGTCCCAGTTAAAGCCATAAATACATCATTTTTAATGTTTTTATTTTGAGTTTTGATGCTTCTGACATATTTTCTCCATCTTTGAATGCTTGTTTTGGGGTTAATTTAACTCAAACTCATCAGGGTTTCTGTAAAAATGAGAAAACGGCAAATATCCCTCGTCTTTATTTCCAACTAAACTCTGCGATCAGTTACAGGAGTTCAGATTATCTTGGCTCATTTCCATCTCGCTCGACTTCTGTCGCCGTTTCCTCTCAGAAGAAGAACTTCACCTTCTCTCGTCCCGCCCGGCGTCTCTGACTCCGTTTACATCCCAGATTGTTTTACCGACTCGACATCGACCGTCTGAAGGGAACTCGTCAGTCTTCGGATGTAAACAAACGACTCGTAATTGTTGGCAACAAAACCCAACTCTGCTGATTTCACTGGTGTGTTCAAGTAGCACTGGGAAATGGGAATTTCCGAGTTCCTGGTGGTAGATTTTAACGGGAACGCCCCCTCAAGCAGGACATCCCACTCGGAATGTAGGAGCAACTCCCAACTATTCCCAGTTAGGATTTCAAGATGGCTGTTAATTGCAACTTTACTGTTTATATCGTTCTTGAAGTTGTTTTTCACATATAATCACTCGTACAACTAGTACTTTTTAACGCATATAAAGCAAGTATTAGAACTGCAGGCGTCCATCTTGTTTTACGACTCTCACCGAAGCGGGAGAACTGGAGCGCAGTGAAGACTTCCTAGTTATGGAACACAGCATATAATAGACTTTTAATAGGCTCAAACATTATAGAAGTAATTATTTTAATTTATTAACTCCCAGTTGGTCTTTAACAGGATTTCTTCTGCGCTTCATTGCTGTCAGGGCTGAAGCATTTATTCTAACCAGACAGTCGTTCTGTGTTGGATTCACGTGACGGTTGGTCTCACTGAACGAGGCCTTTCACCGCCACGGTTGTCTGTTTTTGTCTGAATCTGCAGCGAAGGAGGCGACGAAGACGATGCTGTTAGAGAGGCAGAAGGAGTACAAGATGTCCGCTCTGAGAGCCAAGAAGCAGGGAGACATGGAGCGAGCCAAGCTAGACTTCCTCACCAGCAAGGTGAGCTAAAACACCGCGAGCAGCGCTTCAAACTCCGTCTGAGGATTTCCTTTAAGGAGCAGCCAATCAGTCGGCTAATGAGCCAACGAGGCTAACAGAGCAGAGCCAACAGAGCTAATGAGGCTAACAGAGCAGAGCTAACAGAGCAAATGAGGCTAACAGAGCTAATGAGGCTAACAGAGCTAACGAGGCTAACAGAGCAGAGCCAACAGAGCTAATGAGGCTAACAAAGCTAGCAGAGCTAACAGAGCTAGCGGAGCTAACAGCACCGTCGTGCGTCTTGTTTTGTGCAGAAGTTCGACGCTGTGATCGAAGCGTTGGAGAAAGGAGAACCGGTCGACCTCAGCGGCCTTCCTCCGTCTCCAGGACGAGGTCAGGAAAACATTTAAATTTAAATCAGAAATCTTTAACCTTCTTTAAGCTGATGTGATGTTTCTGCAGGAGGAAGCGCCGTTGCAGCCGAAGATCAGCCGCGCCCCGCAGCTCCTGGTAAATATGAGCTTGTTTCTACAGAAATATTCACATTCTGCCGTCTGTTTGATACTTAATTAGTAACCGTTCTCCGCTGAGATGCTTGGATTTTCTTGCGTTGAAGCATCAAACTGCAGGTAACGTTTCGCTCTTTCAGCTCCCGCCGCCTCATCGGCTCCTTCGGCTCCCAAAGACGCCCTGGAGGCTCTCGAACAGAGACGGGCGAAGTACGCCGAGGCGTCCGCTCAGGCCAAAGCCGCCGGAGACGACCGCAAGGCCCGAATGCACGACCGCATCGCTAAGGTACCAGAGGAGACCTTCAGCTTCTACTGAACCTAAACATGTTCTCTGAACCCGCCGGAGCGACATAAACGACCTAAACCCTCCTCTCTCCTGCAGCAATATCAGAGCGCCATCAGAGCGCACAAAGCAGGAAGAGGCGTCAACTTCGAGGAGCTGCCGGTCCCCCCCGGTGAGAGATCGAATAAATACGTGGTTGACATCAGTAACAGCAGCTGCTTCGTCTTTTAACAGCTGACAGGATGCTGGTTCATGTCTGAGTTTTGTTTTCTCGAACTGGACGTAAATTTAGACGCACTTCCTGTTGAGATGTCGACACGTCGCAGGACGTCGGTAGAGTCAGACATTTTAACATGTTTGAAAACCTCCAAGCTGACGAGTTTACAGCGATGAAATAAAATTTGTGGCTGAACTCGAGGACCTGAAACGTCACCTGTTTTTATTTTCGCTGATAAAAACGGATTTAATCGATTTATTTGTGTCCTTCGTCTCCCCGTGTTTCAGGCTTTCCTCCGATCCCCGGCCAGAAGGCGCCGGCAGCAGAGCAGGGTTTTGCCGCCGCACTCGAAGCGGCCAACAAGCTGGCGTCCACTGATGCCGCCGCCGCTGGGAACGAGGAGGAGGAAGAGGTGGACTCCCGGCGCCAATGTGACGTAGCGTTCGTCCTTCTGAGCGAGCGGCTGACGGTTTGTGTCTCTTCCAGTCGAAGCTCGTCGTTCCAGAGAAGCCAAAGCTGTTGGACGTCTCTGCGGCCGAACTGGAACTAATCAGATCTCCGGCGGCGGCGGCGCCCGACAGAACGCCGCAGGAGGAGGAGCTCTCGCCAACAGGTGGGTTTAACCAGCTGATCAACCAACAGAATCTTTCTGTCCTGTTGTTGTTTTAGAGACTTCTGATGCCAAATAAAAACCAAAATTCAGTTTTTTTTCTTTAAATGATCATTATTAGTTATTTAAAATAAAACTTTAAAGGTTTTGGTGTTTAATCTTTACGTTTGGCTCCTTCCTGAAACACCAAAAACAAGAAGAAGAGAACCGTTTTATGATCCGTCTGTCATTTCTGTTTGTTCAACGAACCTTAAAGCGAAATAAGACGTCAGATTCTGGATCTTTCTGTCCGCAGCTGTTCAGCAGCTGGAGCTCCTGGAAAGCCGGAAGAAGCAGTACCTGAAGGCGGCTCTGCAGGCGAAACAGAAGAGCGACATGGACCAGGCGAAGACCTTCCTCCGCACAGCGAAGGGCCTGGACGCCATGATCGAGGCGGCGCGTGGCGGCAGACCTGTGGACGTCAGCGCGGTGAGCAGGCGGCTCGCCGGCTTTACTTAAAGGCGGCGCCCTGAAAGACTTCCTGTAACAGAGCCTGCTTTTGTGCTTGCCTTGAAGCTGCCGTCGCCCCCTGGTGACGAGGACGACGACTTCATCCTGGTCCATCACAGCGACGTGCAGATGTCCGACAAAGCGGAGAAGGTTTACACGCAGCTGGCCAACATCCTGAAGGAGCAACATGAGGTAAAACGGCCTCCCCTTCAGTCCCGGTCCTCGCGGCCTCTGTCCTGCATGTTCTAGTCGTTTCTCTGAATGACAGAGTGAATAAAAGCAGAGAAACATCTAAAACCTGGTGTATAAACTCCTTTTTGCATAAAATAAACCACCTAAAACATCCAACATCTCTACAGAATCCAGCAGTTTATTGGAGCTCTTTCTTTCCTTCTTTCTAGAAATGTTTGACTCACTCCAAACAGTTCATGCACCTCGGGAACATCAGCGAAACAACAAGGTAAGCGTCCAGCGTCGAGCCCCGCCTCTCTCCTCGTCTCCTGCGTTCTGAAGGAAGTGAATGGGTGACGATGTTTCCAGGTTCGAGGAGATGGCAGAGAGTTGTAAGAAGAGCATGGAGGTCCTGAAGCTGGCTCAGTCCAGGGCTCTGCCTCCTCCGAAGCACCACTTCGAGGAGAAGTCGTTTCGGACCGTCAGGTGGGAGAGTTTCTGCTGATCGACCTTCATTTAAAGGGAGTTTCCTCACTGTAAACTCTGGTAACGTGTGTAGGTTTTAAAAGGAGGAAAACATCTGGAACAGGTGCAGAAATGCCGACCATTTCAAACAAACTATCAGGAAACGTGCCTCTGTTTACTCCAACTGAACCCGGAGACAATAAACATTTATCCTTTTTGTTTTTTTAGAATATTTCCCGACCTGAGCAGCACCGACCTGCTTGTTATCATCGTGAAAGGGATGAATCTTCCTGCTCCCAGCGGTAAAAACATCCATCCAAATACAGAAGAGACGTTTATTACTTCTCCACACAGAGCAGCTAATTCGGTTTTTTTTACTCCTCAGGGATTCAAGCGGATGATTTGGACGCTTATATCAAGTTTGATTTCCCGTATCCCAGCGCGGTAAGCGCCTCAAATCTGAGCTTCTCCAACTTCCTCAATAAAATCCTAAAACGTTCTGCTGTCTTTGTCTGTTCTCCTCCCAGGAGCAGCCGCAGAAACACAAAACAAGTGTCATCAAAAACACTAACTCACCAGGTAACACAGGCTCTGTGTGTTTAAATACCTGAAGAGTCCAGGTTGGTTTAATGGAAACGTTATAACCGAAGCGTTCGTCGTTAAGTCAGAAATAAATAAACAGAAACAATCAGCACCTGGGAAATAGAAAAATTAACTGAAGGGAAATATGATGGGTTTGAGGTCAAAGTTCTGTCGTTTCTTTCCGTTCCCACCAGAGTTTAACCAGAGCTTCAAGCTGTCGATCAACAGGAACCACCGAGGCCTTCGGCGAGTCGTGGCGTCCAAAGGCCTCAAACTGGAGCTGCTGCACAAAGGGTGAGCCTCAGGACGGGGGCGTGCGTTTTCACCTCGCTCTTTAAACAAAACGCCGACCCGTGAGCTGGTGGTCAAACCTTCCTCTGATGTTCGGTTTAAAGGAGAAAACCATTTAATCAATGTTTTTTGGCCGCCTCCCAGGGGTTTCCTGCGGAGCGACAAGCCGATCGGGACGGCCCTCGTGAAGCTGGACAAGCTGGAGTCGCAGAGCGAAATCAGGGAGATCGTAGAGGTGAGAGAGGACAAATATTTGCTGCTTTTTCTGGTTGGAACGCCACTTAAGTTTCGATTTAGCAGCTGTTAAAATCCTAAACTCCCCAGAACTGACTCTACTGCACTGAAACTTAAAAAAAAAACACCAAATATGTGATCAGACCTGATCGGATCCTGAGCTGCAGCGGGTAATCTGTAGTTGTGACCTGCCAGGTGATGGAGGGCCGGAAGCACACGGGCGGTCGTGTCGAGGTGAAGGTGCGCCTGCGGGAGCCTCTGAGCGGTCAGGACGTCCAGGCGAGCACCGAGCGCTGGCTGGTCCTCGACTCGTAACGTCAGGTAACGCTCTGCACTTCCAAGCAAACGGCGGCAAATCATCTCGCAAGATTTACGTAAATATATTCATTTTTCTCTTTTTAGGGCCTTGTTTAGATGTTTCTTCAGAATAAAAGACGAGTCACAAAACAGGTAATGTTTTGTATTTTAGTTAAAATAATAAAATGTTAAGTTATTTCTGTTATTTCAGTTAAAGGAGGTATTTCCACACCTTTTACTGACATCTTTGTCCTGCAGATAAACGGCGCCCGAGGAGAATCCCTGAAGAGGAGGAGGAGGAGGATGGGCTGAGGCGAAGGCTCCTTTTTGCACTGCAGTCCACCAGGAGGAGACGTTTTCCTGCAGGTCTTTGACTCCAGCTGATCCTGACATAACTTTAATATCACGTAGCCAAGAATCTGTGCTTGTTCCTCATACTTCTACAGAACGTAGAACCGCACCTATGCACTAATACCAAAGTAATCAGAGTTGCTGTAAAATCCTGCAGGTTTGAAATTGCCTTTTTTAGTCGCCAAAACTTGTTGCAACGCCAGAAGGATCCATGTTTGTGTTTATGTCAGAGGCACCTTAGGTTGTTGGGAGTTTTCACCAAGAAATGATCCCTGAAAAGGTACAATTACAAAGTTACTTTAAAGACACTTTTCATTTAAGCTGCACGCCGTCGGGGGTTCAGGTGTGACGTTTACACAAAATCTATAATATATTCAGACAACAGAGGACAAATGTCCCCGAGCGGCTCGTCTTCTGCAGCCTTTATTAAAGGAGGAGTTTATGGCTGGAAGCTGGAATTTACTTTCAGCAGGACGTCAGGAAACGGGTGAAGTTTTTTTTTCCTGTCACACGTTTGGAGCAGAATCGTGTTTCTGCGCGCGGCTCGTCTGATTTGAATCCACTTTAGGAACGAAGACGGGCAGATTTGAATAATTATTTATATCAGATGGTTTCTGCCAAAGCAGGAATCTACTCACAGATTATTTCGGCGTTCCTCTGGCCTCGTGAACGTCGCTCGCCACCGGGCCGCCGCTGTTGGGAGGTTAGTTTGAGTCTCCAGAATGAGTCGAAACGTTGGCAGAGGCTCACGATGCTCCGTTTGTGCCTCTCGAAGCGGAATCGCCGCAACGAGTTTCGACTCTTCTGACAAAAAACGCGTCCAGGACTGAAAAATCTGTCCGAGCAGCTCGCCGGTCGCAAACACATCAGACAGGAAATCTGCCTTCCCTCTTCGTTTTGCGTGTCCAACAGTCGCGGCTCAGAGAGATCCAACCTTCGAATCGGAGTCACTGAAGTTCAAGCTGCGCCTGGAAAATAAAAAAACTGATCCCATCGAGATCAGATCCTCCTGCAGCAGAAGAATCTGAGGTTCTGCCTGCAGGACGTGAAGTCGCGTCAAATTAAAGCTTAAACTTAAAAATAAAAACGACTCGTTTTGTTTCCCTCATCAGGGCGGGAGAGAAATTAAGTTTAATTTGAGTGAACTGCCCCTTTAAAGCCATAAACGAGTTCATACCTCAGTCTGGTCCCAACATTTCAGTTACTCACAACTCTGACCTGAATCTTTTTGTTTTCTAATGTTTGAACATGTTTACAGAAATCTGTTTGTTTCTGAAATATAAACATTTGAGGAGCTCCGAATCCAAGACTGACAGATTTTAATCTGCTGATTATGCTTCAATTTACCAATAAATACTTTGATTTTACACCATCAGATAATAAAGTCATCTATGCTGCTTTTTGTTTTTCTGTTTTAGGGGGGAATAAACCCTCGTTTTCACGACATTTGTAACGTAAAGAAAGGATTTTGGCTTTTAAAACAATTATAACTGGTATTTATTTAATAAAAAGGAAAACAAAAAACAGGAACAGTCCAGTAAACGAACTGAATGAGTGCATTTTTTCATCAACAAACTACTTTAGTAACTGTTAAAATGCAGAGTTTGGAGCTGATCCGTTTGTTTGCATGCAGTGTTAAAAGTCTGGATTTTACAACTTAATACAAAAACAAAATGCTACTTTTCTCTTTTTTTAAACAAATTGCACCTTTTTTTTTTGATTCAGGACATATTGCACACATCTGGTAATGCCAAAATAAAAAACCGTAACAGACAAGAGGGGATCGGACGCATCTTTGCTCCTTTTTTTTTAAAACCAGGACGGCTGCTGGACGACACACAGTGACAGGAAATAACCCAAAAATCGGTTATTTTTAATTCCCGACGACGACAGGAGCTCCTGAAACGAAGAGAGTTGTGTTGGCTCTTCTGCAGATTTTCAACTGATTGTCTAACTTTTCTTCTTTTTTTTCTCCAAATAAAAACAGAAAAACTTTGATCCTCTCCGTCTGTTCGCAGAATCGGACGACGTTAGCAGAACGGTTGCTGTACAGAGTCGGTGGTTTTTGGTGATTTAGTCCGATGAGAACGGGAGAACGAAGAATACGTTCGTAGGTTTTGAGCTCCGGGTCCGAGCTGCGGGCAAACCCGATCCGTTCGAAGCTGCACGACGAAAAGGAAAAAAAAACGCATCTTCAGACGGCCGCAGAGTCCGGTTCCCGGGGCTTTGGAAGGATGCAGGAGAAAAAAGTAAAAAAAGAAAAACTGGGAGATGAGATACATTCAGCTTCGGGTCTGTCGGTATCTCGTTTCTGCAGGAAGCCCGGATCGTTTTTTGTTTTTTATTTTAACGTCCTGCTGCTGGAAGAACTCAGCGGCGTCCCGTCGCTCCGCTTTAAACTCCTGAAAATGGCTTAGAATCCAGTGCACTGCTTCTGCAAATACAGTCTTTATATATCTTTTATATATATATATATATATATATTTATATAACTTTACATCTTTAACATCTTCGTGTGACTGAAAATAAGCTGAGATGCTGCTGGAAAATGGACAATTTAAAGATGACCGAAGAGATTTCAGCTTTATGTACAGATAGTTCGTTATAAAGCGTCAGAATGTTTTTTTTTGTGTGTTTTCTCTAATTTCCCAGGACGTCTGTCGGCCTCTCCTGTAACACTGAGATCTCTGGAAGCTACATGTGGAGGAGAAATCGCTCTGCTTAGAAAAATATACACAAGTCTGTGCAGCTGTGACACAAAGTTTTTGGTGACTGATGGGTAAAGCTTCAGAAGTGAACTTTTTTTTTTTTTTTTTCCTCTCGATTCTTCGCTGCAGGCACTGAGCACCACGGTGCAAAAAAAACAACAAAATAAAAGTCCCCACGCAGAGGCACCTTCCTCCACCTCCAAGGATTTCTAGTTTTCTTCTCGGCGATGAACGCGCAACGGCCGGCGTGCTACACAAGGAGGCGGGTTTTACCCAGAGTTCTTTGCTCCGGGGGGCCTACAGCTGACACAGTGACTTTGGCGTGGCGTCCAATGAGAATCAGAGGAGCGGGCACGTCTGTCCGGGCAGCCGCACTTAAAGTCTCACACTTCAAATTTCAGATCAACGCCGATAAAAGCCTCTTATTGTGACATCTGACGTTCGTCTCATCAGGTCTGGATGTCTCTGCATCGTTTAGGTTTTTATCTCAGACCTCCAGTTTTGCTTCATGGCTACGACTCAAGACGCCGGAATTCGCTGCCATCTTGGAGGCAAATTTTAAATAAATTTAACCTGTAAGCTTAGCTGTTATTAGAGGAACCTCGTTGGGTTTCAGCCTTTTTAACCGTCTGGTTGACAGAAAGTGCGGCCGTCAGGATAGAGTTCTCCACCTCTGGAGCCAAACAGACAAGTGGATGCATAGCTTTGACTGAAGGAATGCTACCCCACCTGGAACGGCACAGTTTTCTGGTTCTTCTGAGGTGCAGATGCTTTGGATGGAGATGGAGGACGACGATGTCAGAAAGGGAAAGAAAAAAACAAACACGTCTGCAGGCTGGGGGGGGACGACTCGGGGCTCCTAAGAGATGATCTCCAGGATGTAGAAGACCAGCTCCATGACGACCGGGCCCTCGCTCAGCTGACACGCCCCGCTGTGGATGACGGGGATCAGAGCGCTGTCCAGGTCGCTCAGGTACTGAGGCAGGAGAGGCTGGCCGTTACTTCCTGCCAGGTACCCCACCTGTTCCGACAGAAAGGCTGCATCAGGATCAGTCTGCCGACTCCACAGCGAGTCGTCCTCCTCCAGCTCCCTCCATGTCCAACTGCATCAATATATGTCCTCTTTGTCTCTAACATCCTTCTGTCCCTCCTCTGCACATGTCCAAACAGTCTCAGTCTGTCCTCTCTAACTCTGAGGACCTCATTCCTAATCCTGTCCGTCCTCGTCCCTCCCAAGGACAACCTCGACATCTTCAGCTCTGACACTTCCTGTTTCGTCTCCTGTCCTTTTTGTCTCCAAACTGTCCAAAACGGCTGCTCTCACCACTGTCTTGTAAACCTTTCCCTTGACCTTTAACCTTTGCTGCACCCTGCCTGGACCCTCTTCTTCACCTCTTCACCCCACTCCCCGTCCTCCTGGACAGTGGACCCTATGTCCTTGAAGTCCTGCACCTTTGTGACCTCTGACCTCCTTGTAGCCTCACTGCTCCACCTGCCTCCCTCTCACTCACACACAGGTACTCTGTCTTTGATTCCTCGTCTTTCAGGTGCGTGCCTCCACCTCTCCAGGTTCTCCTCCACCTGCTCCCTGTTCTCCACAGATCATGATGTCATCTGAGCAGATCCTTGATGGACTCCCACCTCCACCTTGAAGCTGTCCCTCCTACAGGACACCTCACCACTGTCCTGTTGTCCTCATACATGTCCTGGTCCAGCCTAACAAACTTCTCTGCCTCTCCAGATTTCCTCACACATCACCACAGCTCCTCCCTCAGCACCCTGTCGTCTACTTTTTTTCCCCTAACCGTTTGAGTGGTTCTAAAACGATAAAAAGATGACATCTGCGAGTTTTACACGACCCCAACCCCGCCCTGATCCGTCCTACCTGGTCCGAGTCCAGCGTGACCCTCAGGCCCAGCTTGGCCATGCCGTCCTCCTTCAGCAGCTTCAGGTGAGGACACAGAGCCGTGCAGAACGCCCGCGCCACGTTCTCCGCCTGCCGGCTGTGGTCGGCCGGGTCGCTCAGCCCGTTGGGTTGGTCTTCGCTTTGGAGGAAAAACACCTGAAGAAACCAGAGCAAGGTTTCATGATCGACGTTGCTCTGAATGGGTATAAAATCTTACACAACCCTCCATCCTGTGGCAAATGGTTAAACTGTTCTTAGCCTCTTAATAGACCTGCTGCCTCCTGGGATGAAGGTTAAAATGGCTGAACGTTTGGTCCTCAGAGACGTGTGCGGCGGCCTGATTTTCCTAATAATCCGCAGGAAAGCGAGCAGTCTGCGTGTAAGGGAGTACCTCGGTCCAGCGGATGACTTTGCCATTGGCTTTGAACTCTGTGCCGTGGAAGATCTTCACGCTGGTGATGGACTCCATCGACTTCCCGTCGATCGGGCTGATGACGCTGAAACGAACACGAGGGGATTTTACGACCCGTTTCTGAAACTCGGCGTGACGTTTGCAGTGAAACCACACGCAGGAAGAAACGGAGGCATGTGTAGGATAATTAACCGTCCTGCTGTCCGTCGGCGGCCATTTTGACCGGAGGGCAGCCGAAGGGTTGAACTGATCAGAACTCTGTGGGTGATGGGAACGAGCTGATGGGGCAGCTGCTCAGATGAAACTCTGTTTTTCCTTTTATTTCTGTCCTTTTAAATTGTAGGATCAGTAAAACCTACACAGCCCCAACCTCGGAGGAGTCATTTTAAAGCAAACAACGTTAGAAACCACATCATGCGTCTTCCCGCCTCACCCTTTGTTGAAGTTCTGGTCGTCCTCCGTCCACAGGACTTCGACGAGCTCCTGGTTCTCCTCCTGATCGGCTTTCCCACAGGTGATGGTGAAGTCCTTCATGTCCCTCAGGGCCTGCCGTAGAGAGTCCATCGCCTCGGCTGTGATCTGGATCATCACACCGTCTGAACGGGGGGAGAAAACTCCATGAGTAAAAGGGAATTAAAAATACTTCGGCGTTCTCGTCACGGTGAATGGAGACATGGAAGTCTGCAGGATTCGTGCAGAAAAATGGAAAAACATTCTTGATTAAACCATCAGGAGCAACAAGTCTGAGCTGCTCAGAAACTGTTGCTCATATTTTGAGTCCCAAGTTCTCAGGTGTGTGGAAATCTGGAGCTAAAGCAGGGGTCAAAGGTCACCGGGGTTCTGCAACGCTTCGATTTGTGGTCGAACCTTAACCACCTAAATAAAGTCATAAAGTGATGTTTCTCTGAATTTTCAAGCTGGAAACCCAAATTTAGTCTTTCAAAAACAAACTTTAATGTTTCCTTTAACTATTTTACAGAATAGAAGCATAAAATATGGTCTAAATCTTCTAAGAAAAATGTTAAAATTAAAATAACCAGGAAATATACATCACATTTATAAGAAACATAATGAAGGACTCTTCCAAACTAATACACCAGGAGGAGCCTTCGAGATAAAACTTGAAGACTCTGGAACAAACAACTCGTGTTTGAACCTTTTTTTCCCCCGACCAACACGTTGATCTCACCTTCCACGATGCTGGTCTTGGCCAAGAAGCCGGACGAGGCTTTCAGCGCGCCGCTGAAAACAAAGAAGCAGGCTCCGGTGACTGAAGAAACAGAGAGGAGGAGAAGAAAACAGAGTCACGACAGTCACCTCGGAGGCGTTTGTGTTCTCGGGTGGAGGGATTTAAACCTTTCAGATAAGAGTTTAGGAGCTAAAACCCAAAAGGAGAAGCACCTTTTCGTGGCTGGTGATGGATGCTGATGGCCTGCGTCTGATAGTTCCCGTCATCGTTCTGGACGCACACCAAGTGGGAGTCGGCCTTGTCGTTGAAACACGCCCCCATGGCCAGCACATGCTCGTTGGACTTGTTCATGGCCTTCATCAGCTGCAAGGACAGATATCGTACAGCAGGACTAATTAAAGCCGCCCTCTGGGTGTGTGCCGTGGGGGGGGAAACGGGCTGAAGAGACACTGACTGGTTAAGCCTAAATGCGCCGAGGCTCGTGGGCGGAGTCGAGATGACAGCTTGCAGAAGACGACTCCGACAGCGGCGGATATTAGCGGCCTCGTATTAATCCCGCCGCTGCCACCCGTCAGAAATAAAAACTGAAAATCTGGAGGGCTTTAACCGCCCGCCGCGTTAAAACGCTCGCCTGAAAGCTGTCGAGCAACGGCTCCCCATCTGTTAGAGCATCAGCAGCCAAGCTCCGCTCCGCCCTGACGCTCGACCGAACCTCGGAGGCTGAAACGTCATCGCATGTGGGCAGCCTGGAGTTCAGCTGCGGCGACACCGGAGAGGTTCTTACATAATCGCTGACAATCAAACACACGTGCTGATGTTACGGGTCTGACAGAAGGTTTTATCGGCTCAGAAAACACAGAAGGATCCTTTTTTTTAACCATCGAGGATCGTTGAGACAAATTAAGAGGATCCAGTTCCAGTTATTTTTAATCCTCGAAGCCACAAGTAATTGAGCCTGAATCAGATTTTGGTGAGCAGCAGAAAGGTGTCATCTTAAATGAAAAAAACTCTTAAAGAGCAACCTGATGAGGTGGCCGTCGGTAACCATGGTAACGCGTCTTTGCGTCGTGACCGAGGACATTTTGTGCTCAAGCTTCACGCAGCAGCGTGATGTTTCTGATGAATGAGTGAATCAACAGGCTGGTGTCGTTTTCAGGGATGTTGGACGAACTGAGAGATTTATTAAAAATTAACGGCTGCAGGTGGCAGAAAATATAAAAATAACCTGGAAAAAGTGTTTTTTTTGTTATTGTTGTTGCTGTTTTTGTAAATCTGGTCAAACCAAAGATGGATGTGAGGACTAGAAAAACCACTACGTCATTTCATGTTGATCTGAAAATAAACAAACTGATCAGGACTCTTATTAAATCAAATCATCTAATTAATTTTTGTTTATTCTTTGGACTTCGATGACTGCTCCTGTCTTAGTTGTTTCCCTTCATGTTAAAAAAAAAAACGTTTAAATTTCATTTTTAATTTTTGGTTACAGCTTTCTGTGCATGTAAGGAGATTTCAAAATAAAAGTCCACACTTATCCTCCTTCACAACATGGCTGCTTTGTCTGAACGTTTCTTTCTCTCTCTAACATAACTTTGTAGTTTAAATAAGACTTTCTCAGTGAACCTAGAAGAGAGAATCAGCGTCTAAAGATAATTAATTAGTAAATGACATTAATATCCATCCAGCCGTTTTCTTGACCCGTTTCTCTTTTCCGGGACAACCTGGACAGGTCTCCAGACCATCACTGTGCAAACTTTAAACGGTCTAAAGCAGGGGTGTCCAGTCCTGGTCCTGGAGGGCCTCCATCCTGCAGGTTTCAGGCGTTTCTCTGCTTTGAATGACTGAGTGAATAACGGGCTTCTGCAGAGAAACATCTAAAACCTGCAGGACGGAGGACCTCCAGGACCAGGACTGGACACCACGGGGCTACAGGAATCAGGTCAAAGTGTTTTCTGTGCATTTAAAACGTGGACAGGGGGTGTACAAAACTCAACCTCTTTTCCTTCCTGGAGTTTTCTCCTCGGATCAGACCAAACTGAGCTGAAAGGACGGAATTCGGCTGGTTTCCACCCGATAACCGCGACAACGTCTCACCTCATTGTAGCGATTGCTGGGGATCTTGATGCTCGTCTTCCTCACCTCCATGTCCACAACCAGACCCTTCACCACCGGCAGAGTGTACTGGTAGTTACGGAAGTCCTTAAAAAAATAAAACAATGGAAAGTTAGTTCTGAAGTTTCTAAAGTACGAGCTTTTCTCATAAAATGCTGCCCTGAAACATTAAAAATTGTGTTTTAAGTGTTTTTTAACCCCTAAACTCTTCAACCTGGAGTTCAACAATAAACAAGGAACAAAATAAAATAAAAATAAAAGTCTTTACCGCAAGCAGGTTCATGATTGTGTGCCCGGTTTCTCCAAAGAGAGGTTTTCTGAAGCGAACGCTGAACAGTGGGCACGGATAAACTGCAAAAACGAATACGTAGAAATTAGTAAAAAATAAAAAAACACAAGGAATGCACTTCATCTGCACTAATTCAGCCGTCACAGAAAGACGTATCATCAGAAGGTCAAATAATTGTGGCTTTATTGCAAGAAATAATTAGAATGAAGACATTTTTGTTGCCTGGTTGTATAAAACTGGAACGGAGCTAAACGGGACTAAAACACGGCGAGCTGCAGTTCAACGCTCCTAATTTACAAGTTCAAATCTTTTTCCTTCAGCGACTAAAGCTTCTTAAATGACTATTTTTAGCCTTATCTTAGTCAGCAGCTGGAAAAAAAAAAAGATCAGACTACAAACTCTCATTAGCAGAAATAAATAAATCAAAGTCATCTCGACCACAATCTGCAGTGAACAGTTTTCCTCTTTCTGCTGGTCGGCCTTAAAGGGCTCAGGTTGTTTGTCTGGTGGATTAATTTCATGTCGACGAGCTTCGGCTGTGACTCCAGCTGCCGGATGCGGGGAAAAGGCTTAAGGAGAGCTGGCAGGTCTGGCTGTGAGGAAAGAGGATTCTGAGGCGGGGAATAAAAGGAGGCGAGCTGCTGGGCCGGCTGAACTCTCAAATTTATTCTGAGAGGTTGAAAACAACGATCAGAGGAATGATGACTCTTTGCCATGACTTTACCTCCACCTCAGTAAGTAAACCTAATGTTAGGAGTCCAGTGCCACCGAGGCACAAAATACTACCACAGAAAACAGGATTTCAGGAACAGCAACACAGGAGACACAAACAGATCAAGAACTCGGTTTTTGTTGCATTTGTTTGGTTTGATTCTGCAGCTCAGAGCCACCAGATGAGCTTCAGGTCTTTGCTCTTCTGTTCTGTGAGGTTTGCCAAATGTTTGCTTTAGTCTGATTGTTGCTTTTAAGACTGATGTGTTTTCTGTGAGTCAGTTCGGCAGCGTAATTCAAGTAATTCCCTCATCCACTTCCTGCTTCCTGTGGAGCTGAATCTTACAAATATGCAGTAGTTCAACATCCAATCTACAGTGATCTTAGAAATGTTTTAGACTTTTGTCGCTTCGTTGGCGATTCTTTAACGATCCTCCCATCGCTGAGAGTTTTATCCTGTTCTGTCTGCGTCTGAACTCACATCGGTACTCGGCTCCCAGCCGCAGCATCAGACGGATGGGGAAGACTTTGGCCCAGGGCGTCTCCCACTTCTGGATGAGGATGCCGAAGAGGTAGGGGGGGTTGGGCAGCAGCAGGTCCTGCAGCGACTGGAAGGAGGGGCTGATGTAGAGAAAGCCGCCGTGCTCCTTGCTGCCCAGGAAGCTCTGCGTGAAGAACGAGTGGCTCAGGTGGCTCAGCACGTTGCCTTGAAAAAGGGAGCAGAGAAGAAACGGAAGGTTGACGGAGAACTGCATCAGCATCCACACGATAAGAGGCAAAAAGGAAAAAGGCTGATGCTTTCAGTGTGGATTACTAAAACATCCTGTTAGGTCGGTATTAAGTTCTACGATTTCCCATTCCCACAAAGGATCCACGTGTCTCATTATCCGTACGGGAGATCGATGGCTTCAGACGCACACAACACAATAACCCTGATGACAAGTAAAAGCTGGGACTTGCTAAAGCCAGCACTTCTTCCCGAGGCCTGACTGACGGCGACTTAATCAGGACGACGCTGCTGGAGTGAGAATATGAAACAGGAAGCGGCCCGAGGGGACGGAGCCGTCAAAGTCAGACGTGTTTGTTCTGCAGCATATGGAGGTAAAAATGGACAGGCGGCGGCATCTCGGCCGGGTGGAAGCCCTCGGGCAGCAGGGCGCTAATGTTGCTGTTACCGCTGAGGGCCTCCTGGTAGAGCTGCACGAAATGGGTGAAGATGTCTTTCGGGACGGTCTTCTCGTCGGGCAGACACTGAAGCAGAACGACGACCTCCGCCTGGCCCACGGCGTGCATCCCTTTCGTCGTCACGTACCAGCATTTCCTGTTAACGTCTGCGAGAACAAAAAGGAGGACGCAGTCGTTTAATGACCACCAACTGCAAAAAACACGAATCTTGTAAAGCTGATTTAACACAAATAAGGAACCAAACCACTAATCTTCTTTTCCCGAACAAGAAGTTTGTAAAACTTTGTGCACAAAACTGAACAGGAAGTAAAATCAGTTTATTCTCTAAGGTACAAAAAGACCGGCGCAACAGATGGTTTTGAGTGATCAAACTACAATTTTCTATCAGAAATATGTTTCTTTGGATAAAAAGCATCAAACTTCTGTTTTTAGGTGGATTATTTTATGAATATAAAAACAATACCAGATTCATAAACTTTGTAGAACGACTGCATTTAGCTTTTTGCCACTTTTACGTTATTTATTTTTATTTAAACGTTTTACAGCATTAATCCAACATGCCTGTAAAAGTGACAGAGACGTTGCAGTTTTTCTCTTTTCTCTGCCTTTATAAAATTAGAGTTTTTAGACAAAATCCTGTTAAACAGATGGAGCAAATTAAATGCATGAGCAGATCGTGTTGAAAGAAAGCTGAACCACGATAAATAGTTTTTGAGTCACTGCTTTCTCAACCTTTGTTTGGCATTAAAAAAACAACAATAAATTATGTAGTTTTGTGTTAAAATACCAGCAGGTGTGAACGACATTTTCAGAGACAGAAAGCAAAGCTTTCAGATGTAGTTTGTCTCTCTCATTTGGCTCAAACACAGATACGTTCTGCAGTTAATTTTAGTTTATTTAAAAGCATGATTTCTCCAAACAGCTGATCAGAATCCAAATCACCAAGCCGTGGCACGTTACCACGCTCAGCTGCCATCTGGTAAACAGAAAGCAGTGAATATTTAAAAGATTCTCTGCCGATTCTCCGACAGATTTAAAGTTTAAAGTTTAAAGGCTGCGGAGACGACTCACAGTTGACGAGCTTGACCATGGCCAGCAAGTTGGCGTTGAGCACGAAGACCAGGGGGTCCGGGCCGCCCTCCTCCAGCTGCTGCATGAGGATGATCTCCGACGGCCTCTCCTCCACGGCGTAATCTGCAGGAGGTTCAGAAGAGACGGGCAGAGGGAGGAATCAGGAAACAACGGCTAAGGAGGGAACACGGATGCAGGAGAGAACTGAGGAGGATGGTGAAGTTCAAAGCGAGCCACGTGAGGAGAAATGAGCTCAAACTAGCGAGCAGAAATCTCCGCCACAATTTAAACATCACCACGTAACAAACTTCTCCCCTCTGCCGGCAATGAGTGGTCAGAACACGAGCGGCGTGACACAGAGCCAGTGAAGCGCACGCTAAACGAACACAAACACAGCAGCGATGAGGACGCGGCAGAATGGTGAGGATGAGGGCAAGCACCTGTGATGTGGCCTCCCGTACCTCCTTTGACTCCGGTGGAGATGAGGATGGGAGGGAGCCCGTCCTCCGGGATCAGGCTGACAGAGCTGCCCACCGGGGCAACGGTGCCGTGGGCTGCCTGCGGGGGGTGGAGAGCAGAGGTGTGGGGGCGTGGAGTTAGACGTACTGTAGGTCAAACACACGGCGGGATGTAAAAACAAAAAAAAAAAACCTCTCAGCAGGGTTAAGAGCTCCTGCTGGAGGCTGCAGGTTTAATAACTGTAATTAAAACAAACCAGCAGCACTTTATTCCATCAGATAAGCACAGACTCCTGATTTATTCCTAAACAAATAAATAACGTACATAATAATCAACAAAAACTGTTTTTTCCTTACAACTTCACCAATGAGATCCCACCTTAAACAGGATTGTAATTAACAGAGTACAATACGCTGTCAGCTGAGAACATGAATTCATTTAAAACGTGCTTACAGAGATATTAAAAAGGAAAGTTAGAGTCCTTGTAGCTGCCTGAGATTTCATTTCTTTTTACACCTCCGTGTGTTCAGGGGTGCCTGAGGTCACACTTGTAGGTGAAGTCAATGACCTGAAATTAGATCAACGGCCAAAACAAACTCTGCGTGACCCGTTTGCCAGAAATCTACCAGAAATAGATCACCTGAGTGATGTCAGCTGACATATATAACAGCAGAAGAATCATGGAGCTGTTTTCATGAGCTGTGTGACTAACAGGGAAGTCATTTTTAGTTTTTAAAAACTACTGCGAGCTCAGACTCTCTCTGCAGATCATCATCGGGCCATCTGAGACAAAATCGTTTGAAAGAATTACTCTCTGTAGCAGATGATGAATCATTCGGTCACTACCCGCTGCAAACAAACGGATAAATTCAACTTGCTCTTATTTACAGTAAAGAAAGCTTTCATGTAAACCAGCAGAGTACAGAACGTTTCAGCTGTAAGCTTTTTAGTGTAATTCTCATTAATCCACAAGGAATGCTTCTTTTTGAACTTGTTTACTGTATTACAGCCCATAACTCAGGCAGTAAACCACCAGGAATCCTTCGTCCATCTGCACAGTGGCCCAGCGGCACAGCGGCCCACGGGACCAAACACACTGGAGCTGAACGCTCTCCGTGCCACGCTCACCTCTGAAGACTCGGCTGTGGAGGATTTGTTTGAAAACGTGGAAACGGCTCGCGCCTGAGAGGGGGCAGAGCTGGAGGTGGAGGGTTTGGAGGACTCTGCCGCGTCCCTGTTGGGCGGGACCCCATCAGCGAACCACACCCTCCTCTGGTCTCGTGAGATGGAGCCTAAATGACGACAAACGGTGAGAACGAAGCAGACGTGAGTTCTTACTGGGGCAGAACGGCACTGCGCAAGGTGGAAATAAAGGGTTTTCTATTCTTGTAAAAAGGTCGCACCCTCATTGCCAGGCTGCTTCAGGACCCCCACGGGAACCATGACTGTGGGAGGGGGGGAGCTGAGCACCCCAGAGGCCTGCGCCTGCTGCAGAGGGGGGATGGTGGAGCAGTACTCGGCTGGGTTGTTGGGGTTCGGACTCTGATTGCTTGCAGCGGTTGGCGTCTCCCACGACTGAGCTGAAGGCAACAAACGTTACAGGTCAGGAATCTATCGAAAACCCACAACAGCTGTTAAGTGATAGTACTATCAGGCATGTCTCAGGTTTCACTTCTTCTTTTTCAGAGCTGGGATTTAGATTTGTTACAGACTAAAATGCAGTCTCAATGTTCTCTAAGATCAATGTCGGTCTTAGTAGTGAGGCCACCTCAGAACTCATTCATCCTCTGTATCAGGGGTAGGCAATCCTGGTCCTCAGGGCCACCATCCTCCATGTTTTCCTCGTTTCCCTGCTCCAACACACCTGATTCAGTGGTTAAATCACCTCTTCATGTTCTGCAGAAGCCTGTTAATGACACACTGGTTCAAATCAGGTGTGTTGGAGCAGAGGAACAAGTAAAACCTGCAGGATGGTGGCCCTGGAGGACCAAGATTGCCCACCCCTGCTCTTTATGTTCGTAATCCGTTAAATAAACGACGCACGGCGGCGCCACAGCTAACTGGGTCAGGGAACGATCGAGCTACCTCATTCATTCATTTCTCAACTCAGATGAAATAAAACATTTTATAACCTAGAATTTCAAAAAATTCTACATGAAATAAGCTCCATTTTGATACCAATATTGCTATCCATGTGTAAAAATAAAGAAGGATCGACAATCTTCTGACGGATGTTGGCATTGTGAGGATTTACAGCCGATTCCGCGGATGATCGACGTCACAAAGAGCCAAGCTGACACTTTTCACTGCTTTGCTCAGGTGTTATCCACGAAGGAATAATCTGAAACTTTACAGCCAATCAGAGCGATTCCTCAGCTTCAGCCAGGAAGTGAAACACAGCACTCTCTACTGCTGCCTATTTAAGAATTTTATCAATTTAAACCCATTCTGACGATCAGTTTTTGAACTGCAGTTTTTGAAATTGGTAACCAAAGGACCGGTTTTAAAAATTCAAACTGTGTTGGATTTGTCTTTAAAGGATCTATCTGATGGTATCAAAACATGTTTTTGAGGTTGTAAAAATCAGGTGGCCCTGCTAGTTATAGTCTAAAATCATCTCATGCTGAAAAGGTTGGAGTTGCAGCCATTTTGGTCAAACCTTGTTAGCGACGTTCTGCCCGATCTCACGTGTTGATGTGAGATCCTGCGAGATGAGACGGCGCTCAGAGGATGACGTTCAGCTACAACCGCACCAATTGTTAGCTCAACATCTGTAAAACCGACCCGAGTCGCAGCCATTTTTGTGCCGCTCGGGTCAATGAGCTGTGGTGGCCATTTCGAATTGGGTTGATTCCAAAAGTTAACCGGCCGTAGCAGTAAATGATCCAGCGCTCACCACTTGTCAGGGCAGAATGACAGGTGACGCAAACACGAGCCTCCTTCTTGTCCATGTACACCAGCTTACACTTCAAGCTGCAGCATGTTGCACAGAACACCTTAAAAGAACAACAGAGAATCATCATTCAAACCAGAAACTCAGAGTCTTCTCAGCAGAACAGCATCACAACACCGCTAAATTATTTCACCGTCGCTGTGCAAAAGGTTTGGTGCCATGTGTGACTGTATTAGCAGCTCATTATGAATCATTATCTACCCACGTGCGTTTGGTAAATGAGTTGAAACAGGACAGATGATGCTTTTAATTTTAGAGCCTGGCAGCCCGTAACGTGCTGCGCGTTCATGGAGGAGCACGCTGCGTCGATGGTTTGCAGCCCCGGCTGCAGGTGTTAGCATTACTGCAGTGCCAGCTCCTCCCAGCTCAAGTGGCAGTGTGAGAGTGTTTGTTTACCACCATGGGAAATTAAGTAGCACTCCGACGGTTTTCCAGTGCCGTGTCAGCGACCACATCTTCCATTTACAGCGCTGTGCAGACATCCTGCACGTGTGGGTGGCCATAAAGCTACAAGCACACCCACTGAGTCTCATGTATCAAAGCCCTGCATTAGATTCACCTCCTTTATCCAAAATAAAGCCTCAAAGTCACTGACAACATATATATTTCATCTCTTTATAGTTACTTTTTTGCCTTTTCTGGTTTGAGTTCGAATCGTCTCAGCACTGACCTTGCCGCAGGCCCTACAGTGGTGCCTCCTCTTGGTGAAGGTGAACTTGACGTCACATTTCATGCAGACAGGGGCCTGGGAGTCGGGCACCCACACAGGAGCGACCTCTCCCAGCGAGCCGGCGCCCTTCCTGCAGGGCGCCCCCTGCTGGCCGGCCTGCAGGTCGTTGTCCGGGCTCTCTGAGGACATCAGAGACGAAGGGTGGACGCCGCCCTCGCCGTTCACGCTCACAGAACTCTGAACGGTGCCGCCGGGCGACAGCTCGGTCGGTGTGCCCCTTCGACACTGGTTCTCCAGGTTCTTGTTCTTGCTGACTGCAGACGGGCCGAGCTGGTTCTGGACCTGGCCCGACAGCGGCTGTGGGATCTGAAGTTTGAGGCTGACCGGCTGCTTTGGTCGTGCCCCTCCGTAGGGAACACTCACAGGTTGAAGCCGGCTGTTGTTCATTTTTGGTTGGATGCTACCTGACCCCGCGGCTCCACCATCGCTCGTCTCCTGCTTGCTCTCCTCCATCTCTTTCTCCTCAGTCACAGAGTCCTCCTTGGAGGAAACAGGGGAGGGAGAAAAGTCCTGCTCCTCCTTCTCCTCCGTTTCCCCAAACACTAAGCTGCTCCCATTTTCCATCTCCAAACCATTAGGAAGGATGTTTATTCTGATGAGCTGATCTTTTTGTCCATTCTGATCACCTCTTCTTTCATTCTCCTCCTCTTCCTCCCTGCCAGGAGGAGACACACCATTCTCCTCCATCTCACACTCAGGCTGAACAACTTGACTCCTGTTTATATTTTCTTCCAGGTCCTCCTGGGAATTTACAGTTTGTCTTTCTTGACTGAAGTCCTGTAAAGCAGCAGCACTGCTCTCATGTTTAACATGTCCTCCATTTTGCGTTGCAGGAGACACATCTGGATGGACATCCCCGGGGATCTCTTCCTGTCTTAACCCAACCTTGAATGTAAAGTGGGAGCCTCCTCCTCCAGCCGAGGCAGGCATCTCTCCAGGTTTATCCTCCTGCTCAGAGGCACCGGGCTGAGCATCTGTAGGAGAACTTCTGTCTTTACCGAGCACATCCAGCTGCGGGCTGCCGGGGCAGCCATTCTCCACAGCTCCGCAGGCTGACACCGGGGGCGGCGACAGGTCGCCTGCGCCCACCAGCTTGCCGATGTTGGGCTGAGGAAGAGGCGGGCTGTAGACGTCCGCCGGCCTGTCCTCCGCCCAGGATGGAGGTTCAGGCCCCGGCTGCCTTTTAGGGTCGTCTCCCTGAGAGGAGCTGGACGAAGAGTCGGGGAGAGCCTTAAAGGGAAGGGGGCTCTCCCGGGGGCTGAGGTCTGTGTGGGACAGGGCAGGATTCAAAGAAAGCATGTGGGCCGGCGGGGCCAGGATCTGAGTCCACTTGGCATCCGAGAGAATCGACGTGTCCGTCTCATCTGCTAAAACACGAGGGGGAACAAACATAAATGAATAAAATCAACTGCCAGAAAATGTTTTCATGCAACTAACGCTGATTTTCATTCGAAATTAATCAGCGGATACTTGAATCGTTTCACCATCTCTGGGAATAACCAGCTAAGATGTTCTGAACCAAATACAAAAATACTCTCCTGGTGATCGGAGCTAAAACTGGCTCCAACAAACCGGGCGGTGAATTGAGAAACGAGGTTGGTTTAGCGCAGGAAATTAGTGTGTCAATGAACTTTGAAAATCTAAGAAAATAGGTCAAACGGCTCATGAAGCCTCAGGAGAAATCAGACTGACAAGCTGCACGACTGGAAACTCTTACGATATGTCTTGTATCTGTGTTTTCTCAGCCACACCAGTTGTGACACACTGCTCTCCTCCCGCCGCTCTAATTCACGCTAAGCTGTTTGATTGTGAAATGTACCGAGTCTTTGCACACACACAGTTAATCTGCCGAGCTAGATCTCTGGCTGAGGGCTTGGATAATCACCCTCAGCCAAAATACACACCGAGCTAAAGGCACCTGTGTGTCAAAAACACACACACACACACAGAGAACGAGAGAATCAGCAGGACTGGTATTTTTTTTCTGGGGTCATCTTACATTATTCCAGAAAAGAGCAGCTTTTTTTCTCAACAATGAGCAAGCCAAGTCTGCAGTACATACACCTCGGTGCTGCAGTGTTTGCTTTGCGATTACTATAAATAAACGCTGCGAAACAACTTTCTCAAAAAGACCCAAATGCGGTTTCCTGCTTATGCTCAGAGCCCGACCGATTGATCGATCAGAACCAATTTTTGATCAAAGATCAGGATGTTTTCATGCTTGCGTCTAGGCTGATTAAAAGGCAGGCACATTTGTGGGCAGCTCTGGGTTTTTTTACACTGAACACTGCAGACTTGTGTCACTCAAACAACGGTTATCTTTCACAATGGCTACTTTTTTAAGACCCCAAATGTTGATCAGAATATTATATCCACCAGGAAACATTAACAAAAAAAGATGCCTCTTTGGTTTGGCACCAGTCACGGTTAAACAGAGAATCCAATTAATCTCATTTCCTCCCTGCTTGCTCCCAAATCACCTCCTGTAAATGTTACTCAAACTTGATGGGTGGAGGCCCGATTGCACGACACTTGGGTTGTCCCCCCCGGAGCTCACCTTCGTTCTGCTCGAACTCATCCAGCACCTTGTCCAGGTTGAAGGCCTCGGCCTGGAAGTAATTCTCCATGGGTCAAGAAACTCCACCCTGCCGACGGCCGTGTGAACCTAGAATCAGGAGGAACCCATCCTCAAAAGCAATTTCTGTCTCGTTTCTTTCCGGCGTGTAGCTGCTCTCGATGGGCTGACTCAAAATCACCGACATGAAGTTTGTCCTCCAACTCTCCGTTTTTCTTAATTCTCATTTCCTTCCTGTCTTGTGCGATCACTCGAGAGGTCAGGGAGATAATGACAGAGAAATATGGTGATGACCAAAGTCACTTTTGAAATTAAAAAGCTCCCTGAGCGCAATAACTGATCTAGAAGGCAAGATAAGGCGTTTTCATCCTTTTTCCTCGGTTCAAAAATATCACCTTTGTATTTTCTGTAGCAATATTAAAGGAAAATTAACTAATAGTTACTTTTAAAAAGGTTTTCAGCATGCTAATTGTAATTTTGATTAAAATGATTTGTCTTTCAGTACCAAAAGGTGACATATATTAATAAAAAATAAACTTGAAAATGATTCTTGAAAACAGAAAAATCATAATTCAAGGAGTATTTTGTTTACATTGATGATCATATTAGGTAAATAATATCCTTTTTATCTTCAGATTTCAGCTCTAGATGACAGTCAAAGTAAAGGTAGGTTGATAAATAGTCAAACTAATAACAACCAGTGTGGCATCTTCTCCCCAAAGAAATCAGATTATATGTTTTCATTTGCATCTACACTAACGGCCGAAACAGGAAAATATCATGCAAAAATCCTACCAGCAGCTGAGGAATAATATCTGTGCTCTCTGTGCACAGACAGACGAACTCCTCTGTCATTAAATGACAACATCTCAGAGACAACTTGCTCGTGCTTCTCTACAAACTCAAATATAAAAATAAAAAACGTCTCGTGAACATTTAAAGGCGTTAAACGCTCCCCTCGCAGCGAGTCCTCACCTGCACAGCAGTCCGACACTCAGCAGCCCCAGGTGGTGATGTTTCGCTCAGCGGGTTTCCCTGTCGGTTCTTAACTTCACCCGGTCTGGCAACCGCCCAGCGCCCACACCTGAGACACAAGGAGGAGGAAACACCTTTCGGTTAAAAACAAAAGGTCGCTCGAGTTGAGTAAGGCAGAGAGGAGCCGCCCACGTGGCGAAGCGCCAAAACGATCCCGGCTTTAATGTTAGTATTATTCACTTACTGCTCTTTATAACTCACCACAAAAACTGCTCAACAAACACACCAAAGAGCCAAAAGCACTGACCGACTGGACTGAAGCTCGAGACTCCATCAGCGCCTCAACAAGAACCAAATATTTACTCATAATGTCTCCTGTCAGCGAGCGACGGGTCGAGTTCGACATTAAAGAAATGTGCATCGTCCACTAATGCCAATGCTTTATTTAGACATTTTAATTAAGTGATCCAGATTCATTAATATTGCTAACAGAAAAAAAAAAAATCAATAAATCACTGTGCAAAAGAATTAGGCAGGTGTATGAACTTATTATAGTGAAGCAAACTGAGATTACTTTTGTGAAATGTAAATTCATGAGCTTCATCTCTTGCTTTGTGTCTCATAGTTCACGTTTCTCTGCTGCCCAGTTTTATATTATATAGAAAACGGCGACTTTCTTGTTTTATATCAAAGTCGATCCTTGGAGAAGAAACCTGCTGCTGGGATCTAAACAATCCAACTTGGATGAATTAAAAACAGAAACTGAACATCTTTTTTTATTTTTAAAAGGACAAAGATTTGACTTTGGACACAAGATTTATGACAACACGTAATTAATATCTGAAGCGCAATTTTTCATAATAAAATACTGAAGAATGGTGACCAAGAGTCTTATTTTCTGAGTCAGAACAGAAATGTAAGACAGGTTTGGGACGCTACTGCTTGTAAACATCCTGACAGCACTTCACACACACACACACACACACACACCAAGCCTTTAACCGGCCGACCTCAACAAGCCAATCAGAGCCACAGATGGGCAGCGAGTGAAAGTTGAATCCAGGCACGGTAAACCTGCCCGGACCGTCCTTGGAGTCGAGACGAGACGTTCAACGAATGAGGAACGGTCAGTCTGAACTCCGGGGTCGTCTTCGCGAGGACGAAGGCGGACGGGGATTACGCCAGAGACCGAGCGCAGGTCCTGCCGACCTCCAAGAGACAAGCAGGGGCAACGAGTTTTACGCTGGGAGAATAATTTGTAACCAAAAATACCCCCAAAACAAAGCAGAAGGAACAGAACAGGAGGTCGAACACCAGGAGCTACACAGAGACGACTTAAAACTGAAGAATAAAAAATGTAAACAACAACTCTAATGGGAGAATTTTCACATCTGATCACTGAATTTAGTCGTAAGCGAAGGCTGCTTTCTAACGCAACTTTTACAAAAACCCTGATGAGTCATTTAATGATGCAGAAATAAAGTTAGAAGCGTAAAAATTCACATCTAAGACACAGAAAAATTGCATATTTTGATAGCTATCATTGCTTTAACGCAGCTAAACTGATCGACTGAACACCATGACTACTTTAATTCACCACAGAGGCTAACGTGAAGAAAAACGTTTGCTGAAGACTCTTCAGTCTGCAGACAGAAATCCCTAAAAAAAGCGTTAAATTACTGTAAATGTGATAAATATTCTGACATAAAAATAAAACTCTAACAGAGGACGCCCCCTCACACAATCAGCTTTGTGGGTTTTTAAATTTTAGCACAAATCTTTATTTGTAAAACACTTTTCCTGCAGCTGAAAGTGTATTATTTAAAGACAAACATATTTCAGAGAAGTGTTAAACACTAAATTCAGGTAATTATATTTAAAAAAGTCATTTTAATCATTCTGTATACAGTTAATACACCAAGTAGTTGTGTTATAATAAAAAGTTCTTTAAAAAATCAAATTATTACTCTTTATAAATAGCCCTAATGTCATATTTTAAGCAACAAAATGCAGGAATATGATGTTAAAGGAAATTACAGACTGTAAAATATCAGTTCAACTCTTGATTTGTTCATTTTATTTTCAGGGAGTTTGGTTTATACGCAGAGAATATGATTTATTACTGATATTTAACTTGGAGGAAGAAAACGTAAATATGCCAGATATTGTTCTTGTTTTTTTTATAAAGTCAGCAACACAGAACGATGTTTAACTCAGGCTGCGATGTGATCGGGTTTGAGGAAACAGGAAACGGAAGCGACTTCCCGGACTCGTTGACCTCTGACCTTCAGAGAAAACCAAACCAAACGAGTCTGAATTAATCCAACGAACTCCAACACAAACGCGGACAGGAGCCCAACCCTAATTAAGATTTAATTACTTTGCAGAGGTGCTGAATAATGCATATTTAGTCAGAGTGCACGAAGGAGTTGTATTTTTAGACGAGTAAACTTGGGAAGACGCTTCAAAAGGAGCCGTTTGTGGATAATACTAAACAGACCGCATACTTTAAGGTGGCGTTCTCAAAAGCACAGCATTTTAAAAAAATTCAATTAGGTCTCAAACCTCAGTGCTCTGATCAAAACTCATATTTGTGCTGCCAATAAGATATCAGAAAAATACATTTTAGTCACATTTTTAGTTAAAAATGTGCTGTTTTAGCACAGATTTAAGCTGCAGACAATGTTAGCAGCTTTAACTTTCCACATCTTCACTGACTGGAGCTGCTGACTGATTAAAGAAACGTTTATACTAAAGATAAATTGTTTTAAAAGTTTACTTAAAGGCAGTTTCCTGCTCCATCTTTAACAGCTGTATCATAATACTAAAAAAACACTACGCTTACAAGAAGGAAAACAATAAAACTAACGGAAGCACGCCGGGATCCAGTGAAAGTCACACAGGCTAAAAATCAAACACGCTGCTGACACGATAACGCACGCCTGACTGGACATCCTGGCACGGCAGCTGAATCAAATGAGACAAGGGCATAAACAGCGACACGCCAAAGCACCACAGCAGTTCATTAGGTTCCACGCTGTCAGAACAAGAGCGTTTCCTGTCGTTTCCTGTCAGGGAGCAGAATCACTTCCTCGCCAATCAGGCTGGAAATCCTTCATGTGACGTTTAACCACAACCACCAGCTTTTAACCCGTTTAGTTAATGAATACCTCCTTGCTTTCTGTTTTTACAGTGTTTTCCAGCTTTCTTTGGTTACCATTTGAACTAATTACAGCTTTTTCACCGCACACGTGTCACAGCAAGAAAATAACCTTAATAAAGGCTTCATAGCATTTAAATACTGTAATTTCACTGAACGGGTCCAGACTCCCGTCACTACTTGTTACTAATCTTAATATTAGTTATTCCGACTCTGCTTACCAGACATCTGTGGAAACATCTGGGTCAGGAAGCTAAATTTTGGATCTAGAGTTGATTTAAATTTCAAAAACACAGAACAGTCTTCAGATCAAATTAAAAGGTACTTAAAAAAAAAAAAAAAAGCTAAAGGAGCCCAATTAGCTGTCAACGATTCAATGATTATATCAACATTATTAAATATTTCTGATGACATGATTAAGGCCATGAAAGAGAGCTTTAGGTATCATCTTTTGACCATTTCTTTAATCACTTCTCCTGAGCCATCGAGGAGCCAGACTTTATTCTAATTTTTAAAACAGGAAACGTTTTTGTGAAGAGGTTTGACGGGCTTTAAATAATGTTTTCGCACCAACAAGATGATGCACAAAGAGCTTTAGCTGAAAATCTGTGCGTTCATTTACATAAATAACAAGATAAAATGATATTTTTATATTTTAAACAGCATAAAGGGCAGCTACAGCTCATTGTTTGTACTCCGCCATGCTTCACATTGAAGAATAAAGATAATAAAGTCCTTATAAACCAGCTCTTGGCTGATTTAGAGCATCGGGGAGGAGGTCGTAGAGGCGTACAATGTGTGGATTTGACGTGCAAACGACGCAGTGGGACACACGTAGCACCTAGCAAGATGGCGGCCCGGTCGCAGCTCGAACGGAACAATGCCAACACATCGTAGATCAGGGCAGTCATTAAGAGGTAAACTGGCATTAAGGGCTGGTTTAGAGGAAACCGTGCTCTGTAAGAACACTTCCTCTAGAAATGAAGACAAAGTGTCCGTGTTGCACCAACAGTCCCCGGACAGCCAGTTCACTTCCTGCTTTCCAGCGCCGCTGGATCCAAATACGTCCCGCTGCAGACGCCGGCTGCCGAGGGTCAACGCAGGAAAACCCTGAAACGATCACTTCCCCTCTTTAAGAATGGGCTGACATCACTTTCTAACAACACCGTCTCCTGACTGAGAGACGGGTTTATTATGAACCGTTTAACTCCCTGAAAGGAGAACAACCGGGAGTCGCCTTCATCTCCTGGAGGATTTCTTTTTTTTTTCTGTATTCTTGAGATAAAACAAAACAAGCAGCGGCTTTCAGTTCTTCTAACAGCGCAGACATTCCTCTGATATGAGGTAATTTCTTTGACAGCACGGGTCAAAGAAGTAAATCCACTGAGATTAGAAAAAGCAGCTCCGCTTCGAAGACTATTATGAGCTCATTTCTGATCTACATTTCCAGACAGTTGTAGTAGTTTCTGAAAGCGTTCAGTAACCTACATCTGGGAAGTCTCCGCGCGGGCGCCTGGTGGATCGGTCGACTCGGTCGGGCCCTCTGGGTTTTAATACCACCTGAAGACGGCAAGGCAGATCATCTCCTGTTGCAGGTAAAAGTCCGGATCAAATGTCCAGTTTTAGGTTTCACATCCAAGGTTGGACGGGCGGTCGGTTCGGGAAGAGAAACTGACATTTATGACGCTATGAAAAGTTTTAAATCACCCCTAATTTCTTTACACGGAGCCAGACTTTCTTCTAATTTCTTTAAGCGGTCTTGATCAGCAATTCTCCGGGCTCACTGCAGGTTCTTCATGGTTTCTTTTGGACTTTGACTCCGGTTCTTCTTGTACTTGACCGTGACAGCACATCGAGCAGAATAAAGAGGACAAGAAAAAAAAACAGGATCTGAGAAATGAATCATCTACTGTGCTGGAAATCTACTTATTGGTGCTTAAATACTTATTTTATGTCTGTCATAAAATAGATTTGGTATTTGTCATAGATCCAAAAAGAGAAATGGGAACAAACTGTGTCCTGCTTCTTTAAGTTGTCTGTTACGTGTTGATGTAATCAGTTGAGTTTAGGAGCTTGTTTTGTGTTTCAATGAAGTGAAAATGACTAAATATTTACAAAAAAAGCAACCTAAATCTGCAGTAACACTTTAAAATATCGTCTTGGAGCTTTTAAACATGTATGAAACAAGAGCATTTTAAGAAGGTTAGAGGAAATCCTGTCTTCTTGGAAGCAAAACATCAAGAAAGGAGGGATGAATCAACTATTTTTCCACTGCTTCTCAGACTGATGTCACTTCTCATGACTCAAAGTTGATGCTACTTTAAAAAAATAAAAAAATAAAAAGGTGCCACTGGGTTGGGCCCTGTTCTGCATAAACCTACATAAATCTTAAACAATCAAGAAGCCCAGCGACTGAAAAGAAAGGCATGAACAGATCAACTCTTCCAGGCACATAGGTGACCATTAGCTGGGGTTATGTAACCGGAAAAGTGGCAGTGTGGCTCTGCCTGCAGGCCAAACACAGCCCCGGCTGGATAAATATCCTCCACTGGCTGACGGAGGACCAGTCCGTGCCCACCAGGCGAGCGGATCGCGGAAATCACTGCCCGCAGTCGGCGTTTGCTCGCTGCGGAGCGCCCCCCTCCTCCCTCCCCTTCCCCGGTGCAGCTAGCGTTAGCTCCGGGTGATTCAGCTGGCGACGCGCCGCTCTCTGACGGACACTCGCTCCGCCGCCGAGTCGGTGGGGTTCGCAAGCACCCCAGTTTTAACGGTTACCCCCCACCACCACCCACCACCCAAAAATAAACAAATAAAAAAGCCTCCCTTCCTCCTAGGTTAACGCAGAACCGCATATAAACACGTACGAATTACCGTTAGCCTCAAAGTTAGCTTGAACTGTTAAAAGCAGCGCGCGCTGCACTGACGTTAAGCAGCGTAACCGTTACGGCGCGTTTTCTGGGGGGATTTCTCGCAAATAAAACGAGCCACACGGAGACCCTAAAACCTAAAACGCGACAGTGCTTCGTCTCCGTCGGTGCCTGCCGCGGGCGATGGCGGTCAGACCCGATTTGAAACGACAAAAAAACAAAAAAAAAACAAACATCCAGCAACTCACCGGAGGAATCCTCATCTTTAGTCCCGTGGAGCCCGACCGTCTGCGCCGCTAACATTCGCTCTTAAACGCTTCCTTTTTTATTAATTATTATTATTATTTCTGAGTATCCAACCTCTAGATTCCCTCAGTCTGCTTCACTTGAACAGCACTACTCGAAAAGTACAGCCGAACCCTGCCGTAGTTGTGCGACAGCACCCGAGGATCCCTCCCCCAAGGTTTTAACGCTGGAAAATAAGGAGCAGCCATGATTCATTCAGGCATCTCCCACTTCCGGTTCGACCTTTCAAAATATTACCGCTCAAAAGCTGGGGAATGGGGATTTTTTATTTTTTTTATTTTTGAAAACAGACACCACAGCTACTCCACCTTTCCCTTTTAAATAGCCCACACTCTGAACAAGTCCTCCAAGATCTTGTCAAAGCATAACAACATAATTATAACATTAGTCTTTACTAACAAATTTGTTTTTTCCTCACCTTCTTTCCCTGAAACTATTTGATCAAATGGGCATTGTTTATTTACAGCATCTTTTTAAAAAGTCTGGCACAAGGTATGGAAATATTTCAGTATTAAAATCAATCAAAAATTACAGCAGTGATCGTTAAATGCAACGGATAATTTCAGTATTGGTTAATGTAGTTTTATTGTTATTACTCACAATAAGTATAAATATATATTTTGACTGGCATATATACAGCAATACATGGTTTATTTAAAGCAATCAAGAATATTGTGTAAAAAAATCTGAATCTGCAAAGTTGCTTATAAATTTGCCAGATAAATGCAGATTAATGCTGCCATGTGAAGCAGAAATTTAAAGCTGCAATGTGCAAAACCATTTCAGCTTCAGATCTTCATTACAACAAACTTTGTGCATAAAGTGCAGAATAAAATAATATATGCTGGTCTAGATTCTCAGCCATCCAGGACGTGGTGAATCCAAAAATAAATAATAAAAAAACAAAGCAAACTAGACTTCTTTTTCTGCAGTTAGAGATATTTCGCTTTCCATCCGGGGAGCTTTCTCAATTTAAAACTAAACAGAAAACGAAATATCTCCTTAAACTACAGAAAAAAGTTCAAGTGCTTTGGTTTTTTTATGTTATTTATTATTTGAATGAATGAATGAAATAGTACGAGACACATTTAAATGTTTGCTGTCTCTAACTGATAATCAAAAAGTAAGAATGTTTAACTTTCCAGTTGACATAAGTGGAAAACTTAGAAAAGTCTAAAAGCAGCTAGTTTCCTGTTTAACAATGGCTTTGACACATTGCAGCACTATAAAAGTTGTATTTATTTTCTATCGCTTGCAAATAAAAAGAGAATATGATTTATTTAGATGTAAAAGTATTTCATAGTTCATCAAAGTCAGGTTTCCCTGTTACTATGTGCTTTTATTCTCTAGGTGTCCCCCTCCTGTTTCCGGTTCTGCGTCAGTTACGTGCCCAGCTTGACGCAGCTCCGGCCGCTCCGCTCCCGGGGCTGCTCCTCCAGAAGCTCCAGCCGCAGCAGCAGCAGAAGAAGAAGGGGACAGTCTGGGCGGAAGACGACGAGTTGAGGCCCCCGGGGCGGGTCCACACGGCTCCGTCCCGCTCCCCGCGCACCACGGGCCCGGAGCCGGAGTGACTCATCCTCGGTCACCTTGTCACGGCCGCGTCCGGGAAGGACGGCGGCGGCGGAGACGTTGATCAGCGAGACCGGAAGTGGTGTCAAAACATCCAACCTGTGATGACAACCCAGCTCCAAAAATGATTCAAAACAAGGTGGAGCTGCTGGAAAAAATAAATAAAGGATGACCAGCAGAATAAAACATGCTACTGACTGCAGATTGTGGCCATTTTAATAAACAGCTAAATTAATTTTACAGTTTTAAACCTCAGTGTTAGATTTTAAAGTGCAATAAAATAAAACATTTATTCACTGCTTTTGGGCTTTTAACCCCTAAATCTTTACTATTTTCACTAGATTTCTGAGTACAGGCTATACATTAGTTAGGTAATATATTTATAAATTACTAAAATATAACATTTTAGAAAAAAAACATTTGGGCACTAATGCTGTCATGTGTTGATATGATAAAACTAATTAATTCACAAGCTGATCAAATGTTTTTTTGACAATTACTTAAAAACTTTGATAATTTTCAAGTTCCCAACAGTTAAAAATTAATTTAAAGCACCATGTTCTATCATAAGTAAAAATGTATATTTATTTATATGATCCCTCCTTGTTCCTTGTCACCTGTGATCTTTACCTTTGACCCCAAAACTATGAAATCAATAGGGATCATCCCCACTCCACGAGGCGTCCAGCTGTGCAGTTTGACATTCTTATGATGAGGCGTATAAATTAATAAAAAGAAACACCAGCTGACCAAAATCATTTTATTAAATTCATATTTGCTGTTATAACGCTAATTACGTTAATCGCTAACTTTAATCATCATTTAATAAAGAATCTTTTAAATACCAGCTGTGTTTAGCTATACAAGCAGCTTATTTCTAAAGTAACTGGAGTCCTTCGGGTGCAGCATTCTGAGCGCCACGGCAAGTTAAACGTCTCAGGATGTCAAAAACCGCTTCCCCACCAGAGGAAATAACCTTTGCGAGTCCTCAAAACATTAAAAAAAAAATAGATATCATAATCATAATAAAACGTTTGACTGAGGAAGGGATTTCGTCAGTTTGCTTCATTTTTTGAGGCTTCGTCAAAGTTCTCCACAAGATCTGCAAGAAAAAAAACAGATAAAGAAAATCAGAAGTTTGTGCTGAAAGGAGACACTTTAGTCTAAAACGATAAAAAAAAAGTGTTTTAATTTTAATGAACTGCACAGGAACTCCTTAATTTAACATGAATTTCTGTAGCCCAACAAATGTTCTTCTGAGCACAAACCAGACGATAAAAGTGGGATTATTTTTAAGGGAAATGAACAAATAAAACCTAAACGTCCTCTCTACCTGGCACGTCGTCGTCCTCTTCTTCTGCGTTTTCCTCTTGGACAGCTTTCATGTCCATCGCTGCTGAAACACGGTACAAAATTAAAAAAATTTAATTCAGCTTCGACATTTCCTAATTATGGTCAAGCTCTAAAAAGCCCAAACCAATTTTCGTTTCTTACGAAAAAGCTGCTCAGTTAAAATCAAAATATAAACTTCAACATTCTCTTATTTACACCTGAAACATCTCCTTATGGTGTAAAAAATAAATAAACAACAGATTTGGCTAAAAGCTCCTGAACAAAGTGGCAGTACATTTCCACGGGCCCTCTGGTGTTTCTAAAACAAAACAAACCAGTCATAAAAATAAAATAAATCTGCATAAACATGCGGAGTATTCAGGTTTGCTTCAAGCTATTTAAACCAAGACCAGCTGGAAACGTCTGAGTCACTCACGCGCCGCAGGGGTTTGTGTTCAAGAAATGAAGAAAAGTGCCGCGGTCTTAAGCTCCGTGTCCATTTTTATGTTTATTTAGTTATGATGTTTTATCCCTCGAGCCTTCTTCAAAGTTAGCGATCAAAAAGGAGTCTAATTAAACCAAAGAGAAATGCATATGAAGCTGAACAAGCAACACCTTTTTCATTTCTTATTTTCTTCCAGTATGTTCACATTTATTAGTCAAGTTAGATCAGATTTAAGCATCCCAGATATGATAACACTCGCTGCAAAGTCAGCAAAGGAGGCATTTCCTCAAAGCGTTTAAGGAGCCTCATGGTGGCTCCAAATAAAGACAGGAAGAGGAGCGGCCACAAACAGCGACATGGAAACGGTGTCCGAGAAACTAAGAAGGATCGTCTCCAAACAGCAGCGAGGACCCCTCAGACCTGCATGTAGGAAGAACTAAACAACCACTTTAAAAATAAATTTAAAACCCCAGAAGAACCAGCTCCTCGGGTCAGGACTCAGGACAGCTGGAGGGAAAGAAGCCAACATGTCGAACGGGAAAACCAACATTTCAGGCGAGGAGCGACCTGAACGACCCGCAGGTGGGTCAGCGACTCTCGTGTGACGGTCAGCCAGAATTTATGTTGCTTTCGGGTCCAATAGGTGGAGGTAAGGTGCTGCTTTGTCCACTGTGCATTTAAAAGAAAAAGACGTTTGAGTGATTTTAAACACCTCGTTTGTCCTCGTGGTCTCAGAGTTTTAAAGCAAATAACCGTGGATAAAAGCAAAACTATTCTATCAGTATCTTTTGTAAATAAGCGGCTCTGTGTTTTTACTTTTTCTGCTTGTTTTCCAGGCCATTTTTTTCTTTTTTATGCGTCTCTGGCGCCGCCGTCTCTTGAAACTGGAGTTTCTTTTTCACCGTACAAACTCCGGGCTGAGCCGTTAACCTCAAAGAAACTTTGGCAAACCCTTGCAGGCTGGTACAGAAAACAGAATTAACATCCCAGACGAGACGGACCACGATCTGGGCCTAAATGTTACTGTTTCCATTAAAGCCAGGGAGAAGAAAAAGAAGTCAACACGCCCTGAAATAACAGTAACACCTTTGACTAACTGAACAGCAGTTTAATTTAACACCTTCACGCCGTCATGTGTGACGTCACTGACGCAGATGATCAGTGTATCGTACTGAGGAGCTTTTCCCAGCATCACACACACACTGAAAGCGACTTGACACCATTTAAAACACTTCTTTTGGTGTGAAATTATCCTCTTATTGTCAGGGTTTAACCTGACGTGACAAACATGCTGGTTTAAAATCCAGTTATTATTATATTTAAAGGGAGTGTTTCAGCCTCGTGTGTGTGTGTGTGCGCGCGCGCGCGCGCTCACATTGCCGTGGGAACTGCTCAGCCAGCTTGCGCAGGCTGCTGAGGCTGTCGGCTCCCAGCTGGCTCAGGATGCCCGGCAGCATCTCGGTCAGCTGTTTGGTCTCGGCGTGGCCCGTGATGGCGAAGGTGTTGGCGGACAGAGACGCCTGAACTTTGGGGTTGTTGAAGTGAATCACCGTCCCGTCGTCTTTTATCATATTCACCTGAGAAGGGCAGAAACAGTCCGGGTGAAAGACTTGAACTTCAAATTTAGGATTTCCACATAAAGGCCATTTAGGGGTATTCTGAAACGAAGACACTTGTGTATTCATTAACAACTTTACTTGCTCTCTGTGATAGATGTTTTTGCTGAAACTCTCTAAAAATAAACCAAACGATGACACATTCGGGCAACCCTCAACTCAGGCTTTAATCCTGATAAAAGACCCAAGATTATAAGACAAAATGAAATAAATCAAATCGGTACAAACACTCCTTTGACAGCTCACCTCTTCTATCCCTGCGATGTTGTTCACTGACAGTTTCTTCAGCGATCCCTGCAGCTTTTTGTCGTCAGCTGTTGCCGTTTTGTGAACGACCTTTTTCTTCCTGCGGGCGGTCCCCTGAGGAAAGAACAGGTGCAGAAAAGAAAGGTTTAAACGGCGTAATGAAGCACGACTTCAAACACAATAAACACATCAGATCATACGTTGTTTCCTGATGTTAAAATGCAATTTATTTCTCTCTGGAAAACAACTTTGACCTTAAAAGTACTAAGATTTGTTTCCTACTGAAGCTTCATCTGCATATTTCAGATTCTTATTGGCATCAGTTTAATGAAATGTTGTAAGACGGCAACACATTTGTGCAGTATTTTAATTTTTAATCAAACTCAATCAGATAAAATGACAACTGATTTGAATTCTGGAGCCAAAATCATAAAGAGCTTGTCTCTACGTGATGGCAATATGTTCTTTACAAATCGGAAGGTTACAAGACACCACCTTGATCGTATTTCAGTAACTCTAAAATGACTTTACCAACAGCAATAAAAACTATGAAAAGGGTCACATCTTTGACATGATTATTATGAAACAAAAACTAAAACGATTCTGCTTGTAACGAAAACACTGTCTACAAAAAAAGGAAGTGATTACCTCGAGTTAAAGCCACAAGGCTTTTCCCAAAGGCTTCTATTATTGTAAGCTCGAAAGTTATTTTTATGAGTCGAGAGCTTCAGCTAAATTAGACGCTTTCTTATTTTCTCCTTCTGAGCAGAGCCACTTCTGTTACAAACTCAAAAATGAGGGAGATCACGTGGGTACGGACCAAGATGGACGCTTGAGGCTCTTCTCCGCTCCAGGCTAAAAATAATTTTACATCTACCTCCAGTTAAACTCGTTCTTATCTACTTTGAAACATTCCGGGGATGCCTCGAACACAACGTGAAAAAGATTTCCCTATTTTTTCCCCGTCGGGCTCCTCCACCAGGAAGAAAACCGTTCCGAAAGATTCAAGTCAGGGTGAGGTCAGTGCTAATGTCTCGGAGCTAGCCGACCAAACTACAATGGAGCTGATATTATCTGAGGTAAAGTCGTTGGCCTCCCGGATGAAAGATATGGATGCATCCATAGGCACCCGACTCGATACTATTGATGTCGCATTGGGCGATTTAAAGACTTCTGTCGGTTCGGTCGAGAGCTCCCTGTCGCTGCTTTCTAGCAGAACGGCGGACTTGGAAAAGCGCATGGAGGAGGCCGAGGGGAGAATCTCCGAGACAGAGGACAGCCTCGGCGCCTATGGGACAAGCATAGCCGCCATGGAAAAAACAGTGGAACAGTTACAGCTAAAAATAGATGACCTGGAGAACCGTGGTCGGCGTAAAAATTTAAAAATCATTAATTTACCAGAGAAAGTAGAGGGCAACACTCCGCTTGTGGACTTTCTCCAAGAAATGCTACCGACCTTGGTCGGTTTACCAGCTGAGCACCCAGCATTGGAGATCGAACGGGCCCACAGGGCTTTGGCTCCTGCTCCGGCCCCGAATAAGCCACCTCGAAGTATCCTGGTCCGTTTCTTGAGATATTCGCACAGAGAGGCTGTGCTTAATGCAGCAAAGAAGAAGCGTGACATATTCCATGGCGGCTCCCAACTGAGATTCTACCCCGACCTGTCGGCGGAGGTCCTGAGGAGAAGGCGAGAATTTGGTGCTGTGGTGAAGGAGCTGATCCGCCGCGACAAATACCGTGGATTCGCTTATCCCGCTCGCCTCAGATGTCTTCATGAGGGGCGAATCCGTTTTTTCGATACATCTGAGGCTGCCGCTGCATTTCTGGACTCGCTTAAATGAGGTACCCTGTTTATTATTGTTTCTTTTTTCCTGCTTTATTCAGGAAATTTGGAGGAAGATGGACTTTATACCCGCGCTGAGACCTAAAAACATTCTCGTTTTTTCTTCTTTTTGAACTTATTACGTTGGGAGGCCTCTCAGCGTGGCTAGATTTTATTTCATTTTATTTATTTTCTTTTTATTATTCTTTCCTGCCTGGACCACGGATGGTGTTTTGAGCATCTGGTTGTCGCTGTGTTCGAACCTAGAACCGGGAGTTGTATGCTGTTTGGAAACGTTAGTGACATCTTTTTGGGTTGTTCTTTTCTGTCGTTTGGGGACAGGATAGGGGAGGGTGAACGCTGCTGTTTGCAGATTCAGTATTTCATTTATTTTATTTGTTTTTATGTTAAATGTCAGGAACTTAGATGTGTTTTTTTTCTTTTCTTTTTTATATATACAAATGTCTATGCACAGCCCAACTTATTCAAATATGACACCCAGTGTTTAAGAACTGTTCTCTGTCCTTATAGTTTGTATGTCTGGCTCTCTTAGGATTGTTACCTGGAATGTACAGGGACTGGGTCATGTGATCAAAAAGAAAAAGGTTTTGACTTTTTTGAAAAAAAATACACTCGACATAGCATTATTACAAGAAACTAGGTTATCTGCTACAGAACATTTGAAACTTAAAAGGGACTGGGTAGGTAATGTATATTTTTCCGCCCATTCACAAAACAAGAAGGGTACGGCCATTCTCATACATAAGAATCTTCCTTTTATTCTGGAGCATGAGGAGAAGGATTCAGAGGGGAGATTTATTCTAATTACAGGGTCGATCCATGGACAACATATAACTATTCTCAATGTATACGCTCCTAATGATGACTCGCCCCAGTTTATATCACGAATGATCTTATTGTTTAACCATCATTGCAAAGGAATTGGCTTTCTGGCTGGTGACTTTAATTGCGTAATGAACGCATCTCTGGATAGGTCCTCCGCTGCGAAATTGCCGAACCCGAAAGCTTCAGCTGTCCTGAAAAACTTATGCACAGATACTGGTTTGATAGATATTTGGCGACATCTACATCCTAAAACAAGGGACTATACATTTTATTCACATCCCCATAACTCCTATTCTAGGCTGGATTATTTTTTTATCCCCAAGTCGCTTTTACATTTAGTTCAAAGTTGTAACTTAGACCCCATAGTCTTGTCAGATCATGCACCAGTATTTTTAAGTGTTGATCCAGTATTACGTATGTCTAGAACTTTTACTTGGAAATTCAATACCTCCTTTTTAGATAATGAACCCTTTCGCAACTTTGTCCGGAATAACTTATTGCAGTTCTGGCTTGACAACAAGGAATCTCCTGTATCTTCTGCTATGATCTGGGATGCAGCAAAAGCTACTTTGCGCGGCTATCTTATCTCTTACTGCTCTCACCAAAAAGCGGCTCGAGCGGAGAGAAGAAATAACCTTGAAAAAGAGGTGATTCGACTAGAACAAATACACAAACAATCACCAATATTATCAAATTTAAAGGCACTAATGGCTGTTAAATCTGAGCTTAATATAGACTACACCCGCCAAGTTCAGAAACTACTACTTTATACTAAACAGAAATACTATGAATTTGGTAATAAGCCCAGTCGCATGCTTTCTCACTTATTGAAAAACCAAAACAATAGTCGCTTAATCAATATGATAAGAACGCAAAACGAAGACGTTTCATATGACCCTAAAATCATTAACAGCACTTTCCGGGATTTTTACACATCTCTATACAATACAGATATGGCTGACCCGGAAGATATCACCTCCTATTTGAGCAATATATCTCTACCCTCTGTTACGGGAGAGGATCGGGCCTTTTTAGATGCTGCAATCACCCCGGAGGAAGTTTGGGCTGCAATTAAATCTATGCCAAATGGGAAGTGTCCTGGACCTGATGGGTTTCCATTGGAATTTTTTAAATCATTTTGGCCAGAGATTCAACCAATATTAATGCCCGCTGTTAATGACATTTTGAGGAACGGCATCCCCCCCTCGTGGAGACACGCTTCCATCAGTCTTCTTTTAAAAGAAGGTAAAAGTCCCCTGGATTGTTCCTCCTTCAGACCTATTAGTTTGCTTAACGTTGATTATAAAATTGTAGCAAAAGTATTGGCCCGGAGATTGGAAAATATCCTTCCTAAAATAATAAACCCAGATCAGGCAGGTTTTATAAAAATGAGATATGGCACAGACAATATACGACGCGTTCTTAATGTTGTTCAGTACCTTAACACTCACAAAAAGCCTGCAGTAATTGTTTCCCTTGATGCCGAGAAGGCCTTTGACCGAGTTGAATGGCAGTTTCTTTTTCAGGTGTTACATAAATTCGGCCTGGGCCCAAATTTCATCAACCTGGTTAAAAGCTTTTATTCAGACCCAACAGCCTCAGTTAACACAAATGGCTTGATGTCTGAGCCCTTTAAGATTCATAGGGGTTGTAGGCAGGGGTGCCCCCTCTCACCCTTACTGTTTACATTGTTTATAGAACCTCTGGCCGAGATTATCAGGACTAATCCAGATGTATCTGGAATCAATATAGGCGGTAGGAATCATGTAATTTCACTATTCGCAGATGATGTACTTCTATATATGTGCAATCCCGAGAAATCAATTCCAGCCATCTTGGAATCTATGGCCACGTTCAGCGCTTTGTCAGGATATAAAATCAACTTGGGAAAGTCTGTCGCCACTCCTTTCGGCATCCCTTCAGAAAACCTCACGCAATCTCCCTTTCAATTGTCTATGAGAGGCTTCAAGTATCTGGGTATTTCTGTCCCACCTGATCTGAATAATCTTTTTGGAGCTAATTATTCACCTCTAATTCAGAAGATAAAACACGACTTAATAAAATGGGCTCCTTTGCCGTCCTCTTTTTTAGGGAGAATCAATATTATAAAAATGAATATTCTCCCACGACTTAACTATTTATATCAAAATCTTCCCTGCTATCTATCTCCTGCACACTTCAAGTCACTGAATTCTCATCTATCTCGCTTTGTTTGGAACTATAAACACCCAAGAGTTAAGTTTTCTACACTAACTAAGCCAAAACATCTTGGAGGATTGTCATTACCATCCCTGCAACTTTATTATTGGGCAGCACAACTTAAAATAATTTCAAATTGGTTTATGAATAGAAGTAACTCTTTATGGTTAGATCTGGAATCCCAATCTTGTCTCCCCAGCAAACCTAATTCTCTCTTCTTTATAAGTGGCATTGACCAAATACCCCATCTCAGAAGCAACTTTATTGTTTATAATACCTTGCTGGCTTGGCGAGATGTGAAGAAATATCTTAATATCTCTCCCACCCTCTCTTCTTGGTCATCGCTAACCTTGAACCCAGATTTACCAGCGGAGATTAGAAATATTGGCCTGTCTGAATGGTCATCTAGGGGTCTGTCAATTATTATGGACATACTGGATTCTGACTCTGTTAAATCCTTTGAACAAATTAAGGCCGATTTCAATATTTCTAATAGAGATTTTTATAAATACCTACAGATCCGTCATTTTGTGAACTCTCTCAGGAGAACAGGAGCCTTACGTACAAGATTGTCAGAGTTAGAAAATATAATTGTCATGACCAAATCTCCCAAGGGACTTATCTCCAAGATATATAGTTTATTATCTGGCTCTGACTCCTCAGCTTACGATGCTATGAAGCTGGTGTGGGAACATGATCTAGGGCTGAAATTTGATCTAGCAGATTGGGAGGAAATTTGTATTGGGATTTTTCCCAGCTGCACCTCAATTTCTATACATGAGCAGAACTTTAAATTTTTCTACCGAACTTATTATACACCTGTTCGCCTTCGGAGGATGTTTCCAGATACTTCGGATCTTTGTTGTAAATGTAAAACACATAGGGGCACATTTATTCATCTGTTTTGGTCTTGTAACCGTATTCAGGTTTTCTGGAAAGCAGTTCATCTGATGATACAGGAGATCTTTGGTAAACGGTTCCCACTAACTCCCTCTTTCTGTCTTTTTAATCATACTTCGGAAATTTTATATAACGCAGATACTAAACATTTGCTTGTAACCCTCTTATTTCTGGCCAAAAAATGCATTTTACTGAGATGGTTAGCACCGCAGGCCCCCACTGTTGATATGTGGATTTCACAAATCTCTGATATTGTTTTAGTTGAAAAGCTGACTCATGATCTCCATCAAAGGTCAGACAGATTCTGGGGGATTTGGGACCCAATACAATCTTTCTTACAGAGACTGTAATCTTTATTTATTTTATTAATTTACTTGTTTTTTCTTTTTTCTCTTTTTATTTCTTTACATTCTATATATTGTTCACTTGGTTGTCTGGAAGCTTTGACTATTTAAGATGTTACCTGGGATTGTCTGTCTGTACTTTGTGTATATGGGCTGTCTGTATAGGGTTTTTTGTTTGTTTTTTTTTTCTCTTTAATTTTATTCTGTGTTGACACTGTTGTGCTTCTTGTTTGTTTGGGGTGGGTTGTTTTTGTTTGCTTTAGTTGATGTGTGTATATAGTGAAAAAAACCAATAAACAAATAAAAAAATAAAAATAAAAAAAAAAAAACTCAAAAATAATGTTTGTTAATCTGTGTTTAATTTATGCAAGAATTTCCTCAGACCCTTTTGTAGTTTAATAAATTAGTAGCAAAGCGTTGTAAAGTCATAAACCTTCACTGGCTCTAAAGCGGCTGATTTACTTGCACATTTGATTGTTTTACTTTTCCATACTTGCTTTTAAACTGAAGATAACTGCAATGCAATCTGATTGGAGCTGGAAGGACAAGGGCTTTCCCAATAAATAAAAAAATAACAAATATTGCCACCTAGTGTGTGGCTGCAGGCTTCACAGCAAATGTGAACAAAGCCACAGGGGCCACAGATGGAGGGGCCAGCCAGTGTTTAGCCTCATAAAGGGACTGCTGAGGTCAGGAAAAAAGGCCTGGCTGATTCCTGTAGGCTTCTTAAAATGAGCAATAACTCAACCGAGGACAGGGCAAATCTTAATCTGATACTTTTAGATATTTGTCACCACATTTACAACTACAAGAAAAGGAGATGTGCCAAGAATTAGACCGTACCTTTCCTCCTATCCGGACCTGAGCTTGAAGTTTGGCAAGCTTCTCTTGGTTCATAGTGTCCTGTTTAGTTCAATAAAATGCAAGTTAATTTGGTGAATAAATCCCCACGCCTCGACATAACAGAAAACTCATATTTTCACACCTCAAACACGAAATGGACTGGGTACCTGAGCGTTTAGCCGTAATAACTTAGCGAATTTCAGCACATGCAGGGTAACACAGACATAAAACACGTCTTCTGACAGCTTTATTTAGCTTACTGATACCACAGAGCAAGAAAAACTTTAATAGGAAAACAATTAGAATCGCATAGTATTTTAAAACAACATCCGTGTAAGATATTAATGATGCTAGCTAAGATTGCACAAGACAGCGAGACAGACTGAGCTAATGCTAGCTAGGTGGTTAAAACAACACCGTAAAAATAATTCGGTTTGGTTCTTGGCTACACCGAAAGCTAAGGCTTTAAAACAACCAACTGTAGCGTTTAAAACAAACGTAACAGTCATATTTACCTGTGGTTAGGGATTATCAGTCCGCTGAACTGTTTTTATGCTACAAACGGAGCAGCACGGATTAGACCATAGTTAAATCAGGAGCAACAAACGGCACTTCCGGGTTTGTTTTTCCAGAATAAAACCGTCACGTCGCAATTTATTTGTAAGTGCTTCACACGTTTGGGGAAATATGCTAATATATATCTGAAATAAGTCAAATTATATAATATGAAGAACGTTGTACAAGCACAGACTGAAGTGTTTATCTTTTTTATTTTAAATTCGGACTTTTACGCTCTAGTCGTTGCATCAACTTCCGGTTCTATACCTATTATTTTCTCGTCTGACTTGATCTGACTCAGCGTTGTGGAGCACGCGGTGGTGTGGATGTGATGTCACGTGAACACGCCTCTAAGTAAAATAATAAAAAAAAAAAAGAAAAACAAAACACCGTCCCTTCTGGCTATAATAGGAAGCGGCGCTGACTGAAGACTGTTACTGTGAAAGGGTTCGCAGATTCACATCCGGGTCATTGTTTTATCGAATTACCATTACTGCCATTAGCCGCTAGCTGCAGCTGTGTTTGTGAAAATGCACACCTCTATAGCAAATATCGCCGTTTTTTCGCTTTTCCAGGTTTTACTGTATTTCTCGGGCTTTCAGGAGGTTGTTGAAGCCACCAGCGGGAGAGGTGAGTTTGTATTTGGAGTTTAAAAATAAAGAGTTTAAAGCAGATTTGTGTGTAGCTTCATTGAAAGTGCTGGCAGAGGACAGCTGCTGGTCTTTGTGTGAGCATCCTGGATCACGGTGTGTGTGTCCTTGGTGACTCTTTGAACAGGTGTGTGTTGTCAAAAACACAAGGCTGGTAAAGATCCAGTTTTTTTCTGGCTCACCTAACTGCAGTGATTTTACTTCCGTCACTCTTACAGAAACATTTTTTCTAGTCTAATAATCTCTCTGCACTGATGTTGTAGTATTTTTAAATGTGTTTGGTAGCTTAAGGGTACAGAAGTTAACTATAAGATGGAATCACACAAACTAAACACATCTACAAACTAAAAGATTACAAAGAAACTCAACAGATACACACCATTTGACAATTTCGTGATGTTTTTTGTGAAATATATTTCACAAATATATATATTTTGTGTAACCAACTGTTCTGTCTCACTTAAATAACTTTCCTTATATTAGTATTCTTAATGGTTTATCAAGTAAAACAACATAAAATCTTGGAAACTCAAAACATCTAACTTATATCTGTTTGTTTCAGCTCGGCCTCGTTGTTAAAATGTCTACATAAATGGCATAAAGTGGTTCTCGCTTTAGTTTTGTCACAGTTCTTTGTATTCGTTCTGCATTTAGGGCAGATCCACCCCGTCGAGTGGAAATATGAAACCAGAAACACAAAGCTGGCGTGCTCATAGATGGATTATTTTCCCTTCCTGCAGGATTTGGAGATAATATCCACTGGAGGACGCTGGAAGATGGCAAAAAAGAAGCTGAGGCCAGGTGAGCTGACACAGGACAAAGACCTTTTTGTGCCGGAGGCGTAGAAATAAAACAAGAAAACAAATGTCCCACATTTTCATGTCTGACAAGTCTGTGTCTCTATTTGAAGTGAAGCATGTTTTACCGGTTGTGGGTTTTATTGTTCTGCGGTTTTAGTTTTTAGAAAGAAAAAGTGCAGAGGTCTGTATCGGGTTTGTTTTTTATCTGTGTTTTGTCTCCGACAGCGGGCTGCCGGTCATGGTCATCATCCACAAGACCTGGTGTGGAGCCTGCAAAGGTCTGAATCTGTTCACTGCTTCTTTCACACCAAGAGAAAAAAATAATCATTCAAACATTTATACACGTCTGACGCAGCAGAACGACACATTTAGGCGTTTCTGAAAACCCTCAGCTGTCGACGAACCACCAGAATTATTTCCAAGTCGTCGTTTACGTTTCAGTTTCCTCAAACGGTGGAAAGAGTGACGAGTGCTGAAGCTTGTAGGCTTCACCTGAAGTCACCTCATGACTCAGTTTGGTATAAATAAAACTGGATCAGAGTGGAGTTCAGATGTCGCAGAGATGTGGGGGAGTTGATGTTTTATTTATCTTGCAGAAATATCTCAACACTCCGCTGGAACGAACATGAAACCAGTTCAGCCCAGATTTAATTTAAGTGGTTTCCATGTCTGGATAAGATATGGAAAAAAACATTTGTGTTTCTAGACTTTTATTACCTATTGCAAAACAAAAATAATCAGCATTTATAAAAGTTATTAACTGTATTTATATAAAAGCTCGAGCAGTGAGGTTTCCAGCTTCTGTAAAGTCAAACAGGGAACTCGAATCATGTTTTGTTGGGAGAAAACACTTTTTATGATATTATCAGTGAAAATACAACAACTTGAATCGTTTTGACTTGTGTTGGAAAACTCAAAAGTCAGATTTGTACGATTCTAATCAAAAACTGTTTTGCCCTGGCCAAAAAAAAAGTAAAAAAAAAATAAATGTAGTTTTTAAATATAAAAGTTCTCTCTTGCAGTAGGTGGGTGTTTATCCTCACAAGGTGAGCTGAAAAGCCAAACTGAGGAAAACAAAAAATCTTCCAGCGTTTAATAATTTTACCTGAGCGCACAGATTTAAAAAGTAAAGCAGCACTACTTTTTTTTTCTTAAACGTGGTAAATTTACAAACCTTTTGATTAAAAATTGATAATAAATCCGAAAATTTGAGTCTTTTGAGAAATTGGGCTGCAGATCATTACAAAAACTTTGCAGAAACAGAGTTTATCGCGTCTGATAGCGTCGTCACAATGTTCAGTATTCAGGCAGACGTGTGTTTTCCTAATAACGTGCAGCCCTGTTGAAAAAAAAAATGGAATTTCAAAATGGAAAATGATCAGACGGTCAAAACTGGTGATGTGGAGAGCTGCTGGAGGGACACATCTGAAAGGAAGTGTTCATTCTGAAACTGCTTGAGAAGACACTTTAGAGGTTTGCAGTCGTTAAAGCTTCATATGAGATGATGTTAAATAACTTTTAATATTTATCACAATCAGCATTGAAGCCCAAGTTTGCTGAATCCAAGGAAATCTCTGAACTGGCGCACAACTTTGTGATGGTGAACCTGGAGGTGAGAAATTGCAGCGACTTCTTCTGTTTGGATTTAAAGCTCTGGTTTCAGGAAGTTTAAAGTTTGTAACCGATGGTTTATCACAGGACGAAGAGGAGCCGAAGGACGAAGCCTTCAGCCCCGACGGTGGATACATTCCTCGGATTGTTTTCCTCGGTACGAAGGCGCTCTCTGTGTGAACACCAGCAGCTTGTAGCTTTCTTCAGTCAAACCGTCGAGGTGTGGATTAAATAAGCGCCGCGAGAAATAACGAGGAGGTGGAGAAACTGCCGATGTTAGAGACAAAGAAACGACGATTTTAGGAATAATAGGAGGAATTTTTATACAACTTTTTCTCTTTAATTAAAACCTAAACTGTCTTAACTCACAGCTGTCACTGAACCTGAAATAGGATCGCTTCAGAGTTAATTTAAGCTTTAAAACATTTCAGTTTTCACAGGAAAAACAGAAAAATATAGACGATTTTTTAACCTTTAACCAAAAGCTACTACTGATTTCTCAAATTTACAATATCTGCATGTTTTCATAGGAAGTTTATTCTTTTTATATAATGATGATTGTTGTGTTGTTTGAAAAAATACTCATTTAAAAGGAATTACTATCCCCGTCTTAAATTCTGGACTCTTGGTTTGACGTTCCTGAGTGGGAATAAAGGAATTATTTTGAGAAATCAGTGATTTAAAGTGAGCTCTGCAGCCTCCTGTTTGTGTTTCCGTCTGAATTAAATTGAATCCATGATGTTCACAGATCCCAGTGGCAGCGTCCATCCAGAAATCACCAACAAAAACGGAAATCCCAACTACAAGTACTTCTACAGCACCGCAGACCAGGGTGAGTCACGCCGTGCAGATGCCTTAAACCACCCCTCATTTTTTATTGAAGTGATCTTTAGAAACTGTTCAGGTTTTCATCGCTGCTGTTTCACTCAACTCATCAGAGGAATTTGGGACATTTCGGCAATTTTAAGGTTAATCTGGTTCCTGTGTAACCAAAGAGAGAGACGTGTGTCTCATCGGACTCCGTCAGTGCTGTCCCTCGTCTCCGGTCCTGTTCGTGGAGACGAGGGGGTCCGGTTCGGGAACCTCAGGGTCTCGTCTCGGCTCGTTTGCAGCTGATGCGGTCCTGTTGGCGTCTTCAGGCCGTGACCTTCGGCTCCTCTCAGTCCGAGGCCGCGGTTCTCGCCTGGAAAAAGGCGGAATGCTCCCTCCGGGTTTGGGGACAGAGCGGGGACAGTCTCGTCCGCAGTAATGAGGGTGCCGGTCCGGTTTGTCGTGGTGAGGAAGGAGACGAGCCGAAACAAGGAGATCCTGGATACGAACAGCTGAGAAGAGCCTCCTCCTCATCAGAGGAGTCAGCTGAGGTGGTTCGGGCCTCCTGGGTGCCTCCTTTTAGATCAGTGGTCTCCAATCCTGGTCCTGGAGAGCCACCATCCTGCAGGTTTTACTTGTTCCTCTGCTCCAACACACCTGGTTTGAATCGATGGGTGATTAACAGGCTTCTGCAGAACAAGAAGAGGGGATTTAACCACTGAATCAGGTGTGTTGGAGCAGAGAAACAAGGAAAACATGGAGGATGGTGGGCCTCCAGGACCAGGATTGGAGACCCCTGTTTCAGAGGTTTTCCAGGCACCACCCACTGGGAGAAGACTCCAGGGCAGACCCAGGACCCAGTGGAGGGATTCTGGATCCTCTCTGGCCTGGAAACACCTTGGATCATCTTGGGTTTCCGTCCTGATGGCTCCACGACCCGACCGCGGATAACCGGCGGATGGATGGATGGAGGAAGGAAGTAGCAGTCCTTTTTAAAGAACCATCTCCAACAGATGAACAGCAGATCAGTCATGTTTTTTAAGAAATATGAAAAGGGAGAAAAAAATCCAGCAAAGACTCGTCAGGATCTGAGCTTCATCATCGACTGTGTGACAAGTTTTCAGCCAGTCGCTCTTTGAGTCATCCTGTTGGTGTTAAAATATCATTTTCTGTCGTTCAGGCTGTTACCTTTTTGATATTTTTCATAGATTCAACGAGAACAAGTTGTCTTTGTGACAGGCTGCTGGTAACAAAGTGATCGACACAAACTCAAAGGATGAATCAGTGTTTGGAGCTTCTTTCTTTTTTTTTTTTTAAAGGCCAGAATGATTCATAGGTCAGAGTTAGGTGAGATTCCTTTAACGCTGGTCAGCTACTGGACTGAAAATGAGAGGAAAAAGCAGAAAGTCTAAAGGAAGAACTTGAGAAATGCAGACTTCGGAGCAGTACTGATGAGATCTCCCGGCGTTTTTGTGCTTCGTCTCACTCAGTCGTGTCGAGCATGAAGGAGGCGCAGGAGAAGCTGACGGGCGACGCCTTCCAGCGGGGTCACGCCGGAGACGAGCTGTGAGGAGGCGGAGAGGCGCTCCGGGCTTTTTAAAGGGCTACACTTCTTCTGCCGGAGCTCCCGCCAACGAGCCCTTCCAAACGTCCGAACCTGTTCGCCGCGAGCGCCGCCCCGTCGCCACCGATTTGAACCGAAACCCATCGGTGCTCGAGTATTTTCCTTCTGTTCCCGCCATCATTTCAACCGCGTACGTTCGTAGTCTCAACGGAAAGCCACTCGATGTCTGTAGAGGAACACAATCAACCCGTTAGCCACATTACCAGTTTGAATTATAAAACGGTTCCTTTTTTTTAAAGTAGTTTTTATTCTTTTTGGCTTTGACGAGTGGAGAAGCAACAATCGGCTGCATCCGAAGCTGGTTTTAACGCCAACACACGACTCAGAAGTCCAATATTTTTATTATTTGGAAGCTCGCCTTCTTAGTAAAGGGTTAGGTTATCTCAGGAAATGGGGTTTCTTAGGAGGAAATAACTCTGTAGTTCAAGAAAACGGTTGGATTCACCTGATTTTTACGATCTCTTCCGACAGCTAATTTAATTAGCTTTATGATCATGTTTGACATTAAAGCTGATTTATTTATGCTTTCATCGGTTCCTAAAGTTGCCAAGATATGTTAAATTACAGCATTATTGTCAAAAACGAGCTTCTAACAAAACTGCATTAGATTGTTTTAAGGACAGCTGCTCCCTCTGAAGTAATGTGCTTCCAAAGATCCTCTACAGCATTTCTTATATTTGTGACGATATTCACCTTTTAATTTACCTGAAATATCCTATAATCCTGCCGTATTATGTAGATTAATTCTGCCGGATCGTTTTGGTTTTCCCGCTGCATGTGACGTAACGTTCCTCCTTCCTTTTTCTTTTTTTATCTCTTTAAATGAGGGGAGGAAAAGTTGGTTTCTGTGTCTTGATGTATTTTTTACGGCCAAGTGTGCAAAATAAAGTTTGTTGTACCGAGTGATGTTTACGAGTCAGTAAAGAGAATATATCAGCTTTTATTGTCTATGCAACAACAGCGATCCCTTATAGACTCTTTACATTAAACATCCTGACAGTGAGACGGTCTAAATGTGCAGCCATGTGCTTTTATCTTAAAGGGACAGTCTGGTCATTTCTGTCAAATAGTACCTTTCAGTCGTGAAGAAAAGGGTAATAATCTTCATCCAGGCTCAGCAAACGGGCACGTTTGTAATTGTTTTTAAAGGTTTATAAAACATCTCTTTCTAGAAAAACGACATGCAAGGTGTGTTTGTTTAGTTTGTCGCCGTTTTTGCACGCAGATGTGAGCGTGCGGAGCTCATATATGAGCCTAAAGGGCTTTCACACGGTCTGAAACGCTGTTAGTTACGCCAGCAGGCGTTTCCGAGTGCACAAAATGTCCTTTTTTGGCTTTTTTGCTCAGAAAACGGCATCAAACGAAACAAACGGTGCTTTGAGGTTTAATTTTAGCTAACGGAGCGTTTCTGATGTTTGACAAGCCGCGCTTCGCTTGGCTAGCTATTAGCCTAGCCTGGAGGAGGACTTCCTGCCGTTTCCTCCACGCTTTGAACGCTGCAGTCTTTGATTTTAAACCTCCTCACTCCGTCCACGTTAACTGCTAACTGACAGGAAAATAACCAAACTATCCCTTTAAAGAGTGATTTTTTTACATGGCCAAAAATAAATTACAGGAAGAAGATGCTTCTACGCATCGTCTTCAACTAAAACAGTGAGAAAATCATCAGGAATGTGTCTTCAACTTGGCTAAAAAAGGATTTTTGCTCAATTTTAACAGCTGGAGGTGAAGTTCCACCTGAGGAACGGAAGATTTAAACAAACATTGACATCTTTCTTTTTCATTTTATCTAAAAGCTCTAAAAGAGACATTTAAAAAAAGGTTACAGGAGAGAGAAAAGTAGCTAAAAATCACAATAATTATTCTAGTTGCACAGCGCTGCTGTAAAATCAGCGGCACGTTTTCACGTAATAGAAAAATCTATAAAAAGATGTGCAAACACATCCGTATATTCCGACATGCGCAGCCAGAAAACGCAGCAGATCGGAGTACGGAACTGGGAAATTTTAAGTATGCGAACGTGCGATTTACACGAAGTGGAGTGTGGGAAAACGGCGCACGTCCTCGGAGGATTACAACAGAAACGTGTCGAAGCGCTCCAGCTGAGAGCAAAGCTAAACCTAAAGATGGACGCCTTCGTCCAGACGCTTCTCGGGGTTTGGATGTACGTTAAACGACGAGTTTGAGGGCGGAGGATACGGAAACCCTAAAACCTTCCCTGCTTGGCGTCGCCGATGGCGCCCCACACGTCGAAGACGAACTCGTCGGGAAAGGCGAAGTCTCCGAGGGTCTCGTCCAGCGCCATGGCGAACTCGTCCGGGTTCTTCTTGTCCCGGCCGACTTCGACCATCGTGGCGGCTGCGGAGGAAAGATCACAGCTGAGTGAAATCCAGCCGAACCGGGCGCGGCGTTTACGAAGGCCGACGGCTCACCAAGCTCCGTGTCTCTGATGCCCATGTAGCTCTCCAGAAGGTCGTCAACTTTCTTTATGGCTTTCTCCTCGAATTCTGTCGGCTGTGGAAACAGGTTTATTTGTGATCAGGGCAGGTAAATAATCCCTCTCATGGTGGCTGTCAGTGAGCCTGTTTGGTACTTTTAGTTTAACATCATCATGTTTCAGTTTATGTCAGCTTATTTAGCCTTCCTGTGCATTTAATTTAGTTTATCTTAGCTCATATTTTAGATATTATTAGATTCCTGATTGTTGTTTAGTTCAGTTTTAACTTCATCATGATTTCATCTTAGCTACTATTTAGCTCATGTTTAGTTTCATGATTTTATTTAGATTATACATGATTGATGTTTTTATTTCTGTGTTGTAAAGCACTTTGAATCGCCTTGTTGCTGAAAAGTGCTTCATAAATAAATTTCACTTCACTTCACGGAGGAGACGTCGTGTCACCATGATTAGTAAGGGCTTGTTTGTTTTTGTTTTACAAACCTGAGTCTAATATTATCGCCTTTAAGCTGTTGAAGAAGCAGCTTTCAGTCACTTTTAGGTTATTCTTCTTCAGAGACGTCTGACAGAAAGAGCCACGGTGACTCTAATACTTCACTTCATTTTTTTCATGCCGGAGTTTCACAAAAAGGTCATCCTACGTTGATATAAACTGTGAGATTTGTCAGCAAAGCTACAGTAAGTGTTTCTGCTTTCAGGTTAGGAAAAAACAATCTGCGAGTTTAGTTCTGCCATAAAAAGCTAACCTTCATCACCACGACGAGGAAGAGCAGCTGAGAATCTTCATAATTAACCCGAAATATGGCAGAAACTTCAGCTGCAGCTCAGAAATGACCTTTAACCTCGTCACAGGTTCGAGCTCTCCGAGTTAATTTATTCACTTCATCAGGTAATCTGGGATCGATCCGAAGTCAGACGTGTCGTTACAGAACAACTACAACGATTAGAAGAAAAACTAAACATTAATAATGATTCACTAAAGAGCTCCTTAAACATTCAGTTCATCCTGTTACAAACAAGTTGTTTAAACAAATCTACGTGTAAATGAATCAACAAAAGCTGAAATTCTGATCTCTCATTTTAAAATGAACTGTTTTCTGGTTCCATTCGTTATTTTTTTTGTTCTATTTTCAGTCCAGGGTATCTAATCTCTGACTCAGGGTCACATGACCGCCTGTTTATAGACGTGTCTAATTATCGGCGAGCGTTTAACTGCCTCTGCGTGCTCGTTAGTTTGTTGGCAAAATATCTCACGAGCCACCGGACCTGTTTTAACCAAACTTCCAGAAAGCAACTGATGGACTTCTGGAGTCAGCTCCATTCAAGATGGCTGCCGCGGACGCAGGACCTTGGCACGCACAGAAATGGCTCCAGCTCTCGTCGTGGTAGTAGCCGAGAGTTGTCACTGACGTGTCCTCCGGGTGCCAACAGAGGTCGAGGTCGGCGCCGAAATCTAATCCGTTAGCGCTCTGAGGACGACTCTCGGCTACCACGCCAAATCTTCACTCCGTATCTGTAATATTCAGAGTTGGAGCCATTTTTGTTGTTTCTGTAACGTCAATTAGCTGCGGCGGCCATCTGGAATCTGGATAATAAGTTGTAGATGAATCCAATGATTACTTTGTCCAAAGATTCCTGAGATATTTCGCTAACAAACACAAGGTCCTACCTCGTCCTCCACGGTAGCTGGACCTTTGGACCGGAGCCTCAGGGTGCTCCTCCCGGTGCCGACCTTGCCGTCGCCGCCTGGTTTGCCGCCCTTCGACCTCGGCTCGAGCATTTCTGCCAATCAGAGACAAGTTTCACATCAGCTGCTTGGTTTATCCAAATCAGAGCAGTTTGATAAAAAATATTCTGCTTCTTAAAGAGCCGTTTTGGAAATTAAACCACCAAAAACTCGTTTTGACGTCTTTAACCGCGGCTCACCAAACGCCTTCATCGGCTCCACCAGTTTGAGGGTGAAGGTCTTGTCCCGGGGCAGGTCCTTCAGCATGCGGGCGACCTCGTAGTGCCGCGTCCCGACGATGTTTCGCCCGTTGACGCACTCGATGTGGTCGCCCACGCAGATCACCTTCACCTGGTCGGCGACGCTGCCCTCTCTGATTCTCTGAGGGGGGAAACAGGAAGTGGACGGAAAGTCAATGGGCGGCGAGAAAGAAGCGATCTGGCTTCGTGTTTTGGGAGGAATTTAAGGTCATCTTCTTCTTAACCTGGAGATTGTCCAGGCAAACAGAGATAAATCAGAAAGAAGGGAAGTGGAATGCTGATTTCATGAACTCGTCTGCAGCTCAGAGATCATCGTTCACGTGGAGAAATGGGCGTGTGGCGGTGAAGTCTGCAGACAGGCGCACGTTTACATCTTTAACATCCCGGGAGGAGAGCTGGACCCGTCTGAAAACCCCGACGGGATGCAGTGCGGCGCCGGCGTCACATGATGGCACACGTGAGCAGCCCGGTCAGAAACAGGAACATGACTCAAACCAGGCGAATTATGAGTCACTAGAAATCAAAGCTACTAAAAATATAAAAGGCAGGCAGACAATTAGAGATAATGACTTGAATTGTGACGCTTTATGTCTCACGTCTGTTTTATTTTATAATAATCTCAAACATTTGGTGTGAAAGTTGCTTTTAATTTCTTATTTTGTGGCCCGGACAGAAAAAGAGTTGTAACAATGGAGACTGGCGTCCATTTTCTGGAATATGAAAAACTAAAAATCACCAATTTATTTATTTATTATTTTAAATAAATCAAATTAATGGCCATTGAAATAGTTGCCTTTGTGTGTTTGTCTGATACAGCCGATCAACCTTGGCAAACATAAAAACGGCTCCAACTCAGTCGATTTTGCAGCGACTGAGATGGAATTTGCTGTGGTAGTAGCTGAGAGTCATCGTCCGAGCGCCAGCAGGTCTCGCAGGAGCGATACGAACGTTAGTGTTTCTGGTAAATAATTAAAACACTGATTATGAACATTTCATGAAAGAAGAATCTGATGAATTCTTAATCCTACTGACCTGATTTCTGTTTGTACAACTTCCACTTTTATATTATATTATAATAACTTATGGTTTATTTTCATCCCAGTCCTAGAATCCAAATAATCGATGAGTTGAGATGATCGATCAGGACGGACACTGATGCTGATAAATGACATCTTTTTACAGACGTTACTCCATAAAGCAGGGGCGTCAAACCCGGTGACACAAAGGGCCAAAATTAAACATTTGGTCCTAGCCAAGGGCCAATCACAATCAATACTTATTAAAAATTACATAAATTAACCTTGGTTTTAGATGTATTATGTCAAATCATTCATATAGAAATATCAATTACCTTTTCCCAGTTACAGATTATACAGAATTTAATGCAAACAGACTTTAATGAACACAGACAAATAGATCAAACTTCAAAAAGCTCATCATTAGCTGTTATTTCTTACGCCTCACTCAGATTTTAAATGAATTTTTTAACATTAAAACAGACAAAAACCTGATCATACAGAAATTAAAACTATATATTGTTGGCTTCTAAGTCACTGTCAGAGAAAACGTGACTAATTAGGCTCAGTTTTTTTTAAGCAAAATAAGAATCAGAGACTCGATCTGTCCCAGACTAGAGGGCCGGATGAAATGTTACAGAGGGCCGGATCTGGCCCGCGGGCCTTGGGTTTGACACGTGTGACGTAAACGCTCCTCACCTTGATGAAGGCGAACCCCGCTCCGTTGTCGGTGATCGTGAGGCCGAGGGCATCTTCGGATTTAAACACTTCCACTTCCTTTTTGATTCCCTTCACGTGGGCGAAGATGAAGTCCTCCAGGCCGATCTGACCCCCCAGCAGCTTCTCCATGTCGATCTTATGGGTGTTCAGGGTGCAGAACAGGATCTGCGGGAAGACGGGAAATTAAATAAAAACCTTTCCTTGGACAATATGGGAGGTTATTAATAAACCTGTGATAAAATAATGAACTTTAAGGCACTTCTGGCTTCAAATCTGAAGGAAACGTTGATGATTACTGTTATTAGTCAGAGCATAAAAAGCCTCTGAAAGTGTCAGACTGTCGGTGCTAAATATAGGAATGTTCAAAAAGCTCAGCCTCCATCGCAGCAGTTATTTACGACACTTTCCACCCTCTCACCGGTGCGCTTCAGCTCATTTAAAGGAAGCAGACAAATAAAAGCGTGATCTGGTTTTCACGCCGTCCAGACGCCGGCTGATGCAGCCGCCCTTCAGAGTCCGGCGGTCCTAAATCATTTATTCAGAGGCGACGCGCCGGGAGAGCGAAGGGATCGGATTCTGCCTTGTGTGCACCTGAGAGCCGAGAATCCAGAGGCTGATTTAGACTGCTCGGTCCAATCAGCCTCCAACTCCAGGGCCTTCCTGGCTTGTGTACCAACAGGCGTTGCTCGCGCACCCATTAGCTGGCACGGCTCCGCTCGTTGCCTCGGGCTACCAGGCGATGAAAGAGCGGGAACTGACGAAGCCTCCTCCTTCAGCTCCTTTCAGCTTCCATTTGGGACAGGAAGGAGGGGGAAACGGCAGCATCGCGTTGAGCCACCGCGGCTGCAAACCGCGTTAGGCCTCCACGTCGACGCTTCTGACAGCAACAACTACGAGACCTCCCACGACCCGCGGCGCTCTGACAGGAACCCTGACCGCCACGTGGGGAAAAAAAAGCTGCTAGTCTGAGTCGCTTCAGCATCATTTCAGGTTCAGATGCTTTAAAAGGACAAATTAAAAACCTGCCGACTTTCACCGCCACCTGGAAGAAACAATCCCTCCAGGATTTTGCGGGCATTTTTTGTGATTGTTGCGGCTAAATTGCCTGATTCAGCGGGGCATTTTCCTAAAAGTCGCGATTTTGTTTTTACTAAAATAAAAAAAAACCCATAACTTTTCACATATAAACCAAAAATACTTCCTAGTTTTGTAAGATAATTCCCAACAAACACTGACATTCTCAAAAGGTGCTTTATTTGAGAACTTTGATAGCTTCTAAACTGACATTCATGAGCATTTCTGGATTGTCCCTGGTCTGCAGCTCTCCTCAC
>NC_051449.1:4494155-4503979 GCF_001649575.2 Kryptolebias marmoratus | reverse complement strand
TATTCCACGCTACACAAACCCACAAAGAAGAGACTAGACCGCAGAAACGGTGGCGAATCACTTTAGAAACAATACATTTTGGGTTAAAGTTGCGATTTTGCAGGGTTTGCTTGATTTTGCGTTAATAGTTGCGATCGCAACATCGTGAAATCCTGGAGGGTCTGAATAAAACATGACCTCCAACAACAAACATGTCTTTGTTATTCTGTCCTTTTTTTATTTCAGACAATCTGTTAAAGCTGGGACTGAATGCCATTTTGGTCAAATCTGCAAAACAAAAATCACGCAATGGATGTCTCACGATCTCATGAGCTCTTAGTCAGCGCGTTGGGAACGACCATCAGCTACTACCACAGAAAACTTCCGCTGAATATCTGTGAAAGCGGCTGAGTTGGAGCCATTTTTGTGCTGGTTCATGTCGACCAGCTGTGGCGACCATCTTGAATCGGACTGGACTTGCAGGCGTGCATCCGATGACGACTTCCTGAAAGTTTCATTAAACTACATCCAGCGGTTCGCAAGATATTTTGCTAACAGACAAACAGGTTTGACTCAAATAATTCTGGAGTCGTTTTCAGCTCAACGTTTGTAAAAAAAAATTAACTGGAGCTGGAGCCATTTCTGCCTTGGCTAATGTCGATTAGCTGTGGCGGCCATCTTGAACTGGGTTGACTGCAAATCTATGCCCAGCGGTTCGTGAGACATTTCGCTGACGAAAACATGGCTGCCTCTGGCCTCCGGTGGCGGGCGGTAGCTGAATCACCCACAGGGTAACATCCAGAGACGTTTTTACTGCATGCATGCATCTCTCAGTTTTGAAGGTTTTATACGAAATAAAGCTATATTTACAGGGAGTAACGAATGGCAACCTCTCCAGTTTTCCTTTAAGAAGTTGTGCTTTATCAGTAGTATCTCACACAGCTCAGTCCTGTTGAGTTTTAATAACCAACCCTGGAATGCTGATGGGAGCCGTGTGTCCGGTGGAGATTCGTGTTTTCGTCTGTCAGCGTTAAAGCTGGGCTAATCATTCGCCTCAGTCAGGGGTGTCAGACGCCGCTCCTCGGGGGACGCTCTCCTGTCAATTCAGACGCGATCTCGCTTTAAAACGCCTGATTTAAACGGATGACTTGTTGCCACGCTCGAGGCCCGGAGTCTGACGCCCTGATCTGAGTGCAGGTCGGACACTTTTCATAAAAGGTGTTCCACTAAAAGCACGGATTACCGCCTCAGACCAACTGAATCAGAGAAGGATTCAGAAAAATAAGCTCGTTTAACAAAAACAGCAAAAAGAAAACCTTCAAAAGCAACAATAAGGCGACAAAAACACCCTGAGTTCATATAAACGTCACAATGAGACGATTTAAAATAAAAATGATTCTATTTTAGGATGAAAGTTTAATTTATCTCATTATGGAACTAAAAAGAAGTGTATTTTTTTGCACAAATGCAGCGATGAGAGCTGAATAACAGCCAAAACTGCTGAAGAATCTGAATCGGAACAGTTAACAGGGGGAACAGAAGCTAAAACTTTAGCTAATTTAAGCTTTTAGCTACAATTTTGACATTCTTAAACTTTAGAAAAACTGTAGCAACATGCTAAAATTAGCAAAACTGTAGCTACAAGCTAAGAAAATATCAAAACAGGAGCTAAAAGCTTTAATTAGCGAAACTGACTAAAAATCTAAGATAAGTAAAATGTAGCTACAAGCTAAATTTAGCTAAACAGTTGCTAAAAGCTTAGATTAGACAACCATAGCTACAAGTTAAAAATGGAAAATCTTATCGAATCTTAACAAATCGTAGTTTGTTGTAATTTAGTGATTTATCTCCTGGAAACAAACTGGTTCAGTTTAGGAGAGAGAGACGTCTTTTTGGTCTGGAGTGACGTCTTCGGGAATATTTGACGTATATTTTTTAAAAAAAAGGAATCCCCCCGAGCTTCACAATTATGTCAAATATTATACGAAGGGATTTCCAGACACATTTTTAAAGGAGTTATAAGACAAAGGACTATTTCTGAAGACATAACTGTCAGAAAACTTTGATTTAAAAGGTGGGTTAAGAAGATTATTTGCTGTTTTAGTTACAGGGATTGTTAAACGGCGTCTTTATGGACTCATTTTGAACTTGTTTTGTAACACGGGTCACGTCTTATTCCAAGAATATCTGAGTAATCTGTACTTCACGGTACTACGGTTAACAGACATCATGAGGACGAGCCATTTTGAGGGGTTTGAGGTTTAAATTTAAAGTTAAAGTGTCCTAACGGGGTCTTCTGGCGTAAATCTAAATAAGAAGTGATTCCTGGAAAGGAAGGAAAACTGATCTGTAATCTAAACAAACCGTCTCAGCCTGAACACGAGACAAAACAGAACAGGTCACTGCCGGTTGTTATTTTACAACAGACGGGCTTAAAAACAAACCCCACCAAATGAGATTGTTCCTCCTAATCCCACCCCCCGCCGTGGTTAAGAAACGCGGAGGCCGAGTCGCTCGGGACGTGCAAAGCAAACCCGCAGCCAAGACATTCAAATAACAGGCAAATGTTGGCGTGCTTTCTGATCAGCAGCTGGACTGGGAGGCAAAGTCAAACAGCCACACCTCGAACCCTTCGGCCAGACTTTGACCCGAGTCCCACAGAAAGATCCCGTTCTTCAACTCAACCAGCTGCGCTTTGCAGATCCTCCACATCGACGACTCCGTCGGCGTTCGCAGTAAATTAACCGTTTTAATCAACATTAGATAAGACTGGAGCTTTAACGCCTCAAACGCTGGCAGAGCCTTAGACCACATGTGTCAAACTCAAGGCCCGTGGGCCAGATCCGGCCCTTGGTAACATTTTATCTGGCCCTTCAGTCTGTGACAGATCCAGTCTCTGTCGCTTCTCATTTTGTTTAAAAAAACTGAACCTATTTAGTAAAATCTTCCTGTGACGGTTACCTTGAAGCCAAGAAAATGAAGTTTCAGTTCCTCAGTAATCTTTGATTTTGACGTGAAAAGGACACATCAGACGGGACAGATCAAACTCTTGTTGATGAATTTGCAGCCAAGAAACAATACTGGTGTATATTATCATTTTTAGTGTTTTCTTCTTGTTTCAGAGTCAGTGTTAGCAGCTGTATGATTGAATTGTGTTAATGGCTTTTAGATGTTTAATGGAGAACGCTAATGATGTCTTCTTAAGTTCAATCCATTTTTCTTTATTCATTCACGTTTCTTCTAAATTCTATATATCAAATTGGGAAAAGGTATTTGATATTTCTATATGAATGATTTTGACTTATTACATCTAAAACCAGTGCTAATTTATGTATTTTTTTAAATAAATATTGATCAAAACTTGGCCCTTGGCTAGGACCAAGTTTTTAATTTTGGCCCCCTTGTGTCACTGAGTTTCACAGCCCTGCCTTCGACGGCACGCCGTAAAAACTCCTAACGAGTCATCACGCAGCTCGCAGTGGATCAGAGCGGCTGAAAACATACGATCAGGCAGAGCAACGCTCGTTTTTCTGTCTCAGATGCAAAATAATAAAAAAGAATGCGCTTCAGCTGATTATTTTTGGTAAGAAGATGGAGTTTCAACATTGTTTTGGTGAAATCCAGTCTGGTTTTTGTTTCTTCTTGGGTTGTCTTCTTCTTCCACGGTGCCCACCAGGATTCAAAACGTGACGGACGGCGCGATCAACCATCTGATCAACCTGGGGTCGCAGTTCCTCTTGCGTCCACGTCATGAAGAGGTGACCACAGCTCCACCAACTGTATAATTTTTAGTAATATTGGCAGCTGAGGTCAGAGGAACACGAATGTCTTTAAGATGGAGACATTTAATCGCTCAGCTTTGATTTCTTTGTTCCACGTTCAGTGTGGTGCACACAACAACCATCCACTGGTTGATGAAAAGCTTGGCGGCACCTGTGACACTACTTAAGGTCAAATAGTTGATTATAAACATGACTATAATGCAGAGATTAATCGCCTCTTTAAGGGTAACAACAAACCTATCTGTACCATTTCAGCACATCTTCATAAAACAAACAACAAATCTTATTTTTAATCACAGCCTGCAGATTTATATTACACAACCGTTTTCAGCTGAATCACTTTTTGAGCGTAACGTCTGTACGACTGAAGTTCGTTTCGGCGAATTTCTGCGACTGTTTTGACGAGAAAACCAGACGTTTACGTCGGCCCCGTTCCTTTCCAGCAGCTGCCGTTCCTAAATAAAAGTGTCTGACCCTGAGCTTTAGCAGCCGAAGCTCACAGTGAATCCAAACAAGCTGACATCTGAACAGTCTTCAGTGATTATCAGGCTGTGTTGTAAAAATCTGCCGCGTAATTTTACAGCTGTGAGGATTTCATGAAGGGAAAAGGTTCGATTCCAGGTGGCAGCAGGAGACAACGGCGCGTCCAGCCTCTCAAAGAGAAAACTGTCTGCGTTTGACAGCATCCTGAATAACACCTCGAGTGCTAAAACACTTAATGGGCTTAAAAAACAAAACAAAAATGGGTTCAGCCGGGTTTAATTTGTGAATTTCAATCAGCTAAAACAAAATAAATGATCACACAGCAGCTCTGAAAATCAGGATCTTCTTTGAGAAAACGTTTGGTGAAAGTTTAAATAGCACTTCTTTTTTAAATTACGCAATATTTTACAAATTTGTGGGCTTATTTGAGATAAGCTTCACCTTTAAATAGAAACAGGTCATCACATGACTGATAATTTATCAGCTTGAGACGAAATAATTGATATTTATACGACTAAAAGGACTGATTTTCTGTTTGTTTGTTTAGCTGCTCCATCTGAAGCAGATAAAAATGCTTAAAATAATCTTTTATTAAAACAAGTTCAGACAGGAAAAAAGAGAAAAAGCCAATGATTTGTCTGATATGATAACAGAAATTCATGTTATTCCTGGAAAGCTGGGAAAACAGGCAGCTTCAAAGCGTTTTTATCTTCTGCCCGGTGGAGTAGCGGGTCGTGTTCGGTCGCTCACAGTGTTTATGAAGGGAGGAGGTCCCGGGCAGAGCTGCTCCTCTGAGACGAGTTATCGGGTTTAGATTCCAGGCAGTCCCCGCCGAGCCGGACACGAGAGACTTCCTGTGGTCCGGTCCGCGCCGCCTGGCAACAAGCGGGATGGCGTCTGCCCGGCTCTGAGCCGCGCGGCGCTCGTTACAGAAGTTTAAATATGAGACAACGAGGAGGGAATCACTCAAATCACTCCTGATGGAGGCCGTGACCTTTGACTTTTATACTTTTCAAAACATTTAAATTTATTTATAAACAGATGTTTTCACTGCCTGATTCAGCTACTGTTTCGGGTTTGTCTTCTTCTGTTACTTTTAGTTTTTAGCTGCCTTTTTGCTACTTTTAGCTAGCCTCTTGCCACTTTCAGCTAGCCTCTGGCTACTTTCAGCTAGCCTCTGGCTACTTTCAGCTAGCCTCCTGCTACTGAAATTCTTGCCTGATCCCCCTGTTGTGTAAAATCCCTTTCCGTTACGACCAGCTGAGATCAGCTGGGCTTCTTGAAGCACGTCGCTCGTTTGGAAGAGAGCAAACGCCAATAACAGAACGAGTCCGGACAGGAGGTACCTGCAGATATATGGCCGACGTCCCATTCAAACAAAATAAACCCTGCAATAAACCCTGCATTGTTCGAGCCTCATTAAGGAAATTTGCTCCAGCCGATGATCCACACGTGAAACTCTGCTCTGCATCAACTCGGATTCTTCTCCGATTATTGCAATTATGGAACAAAAGAGGCAGTCTCTTTGAGTTTTGCAGGGGAAAGGAATTTCTTGTGTCCTACTCGGACATATTCAGGTTGACAAAAGCCGAACAAACACTCCATATACACACCGATTTGAAAAGAGGAGCTTAAGGAACCCGGTTTTGTTTCCAGGACCTCCAGACGTCAACGTGACAAACGGTTCCTCAAACACAGGAGGACGAGGATCGGCCAGGTATCCAGTGATGGCACGATAATAGAGAAAAGGACAAAGATCACCCCCGGAAAGAGCTGACAGGGTGTGTCTGTGGCTCCGTGACACACAGCTGATTTTTAACAACCACCATTAAAAGGACCGATTTCTAAAAACAAAACAAACAAAAAAAACTCCCCAACATCTTTACAAACAAAAGAAAACAAAGATAAACAGTTTAGAAACAGACAAGAAGTAAAAACATTGGTATAAAAATAAATGTCCCTGTTATTGTTATTTTCTTTAATAAATAACTAATTTATAACATCTCAGACGTTTAAATAAATCAGTTTAACAAGATTCTAGTCTTTTATTTCTGTTTAATTCAATTATAATAATAAAAATGCTGTTATATGTTACACATTACTGGTAGTTTTGGTTTATTGTCTCACAATTTAAATGGCCTGTCACATTGCTTATTTATAGTAATCATATCTGCTTATGTGCTACTGAAAAATAAACATTTTCCTGAGGAATAAATATTCAAATTCATCCCCTAATTTAGGGTTTCATTAATTATTTTACATTTGTTTGAATGCATTTAATTTCCACATGTTTAAATAATACATTTGAGGGGTTATGGGGTGAATGAATATTTAATTCAGTAGCAACATAGTAAAATACATACAAAAATGTAAGTTTTGTTTAACTTTGAGGTTTTTTTTTTAGGCAGATTTGAACTTTATTGTGAAAATTTGAGTGTTTCATTCTGTGTGTTTGTGTATAACAGCTTCATGGCGAGTTTTAAGTTTTAAAAACAGCTACTTATTCTGAAATAGATGCTAAATAAAGCTGAATTTGTCCTAAAAATCTGATCAACTTTAAGGTTTTTAACGTTTTTGGTGCATGAGTACTTCACGTACTTTGCGTAAACCCCAGCTCCGACGGCTAAACACAACACTAAATCGCTGAAATGACTCGTGTCTTTTTTCTCTTTTTTTTAAATATACAGGTCAGCGCTTACCTCAGGTGCGTTTATATTAAACGCCTCTGCTATCTTGGAGTACAGCTCCTTGACGTTGGAGAATCCCTCGATCCTGCCGGTCGGGCTTCCGTGCGCCAGCTGCGTGTGGAAGACCAGCTTGGGCCGCAGGTTGGCAGGTGGAGGCGGGAGCCCCGCTCCGTTCACGGCGGATTTACCCAGGCTGCCGGCACCTGCGTGTCCGCCGCTCACCTCCTCGTTGTCGACCAAGTGCTCCTTCGTGGCTTTGTTTTTCTTCTTCCACGGTCCGTACGGCATGTTTTGTTTTTTTGTTCGTTTGTTTATTTAATAAAAAACGAGAGAAGTATTAAAAAGTCCGAGCCGCGGCGGCGAGCAGTGAAGTGACCTGTTGCGTTCGGAGTTCAACGGTCGACTCGTCCTTATTTACTTCCTCCTTTCCCGAGCGTCTTCCTCGCTTCCGCCAACTCTTTCCCTTCCCTCACCTGCGTTCAGATAAGCTTTAACTTAATTGTTATTATTATTTCCGCCCGTGACCGAGTTTCTCTGAATATCCAGCAGGTAGTGAGTGTGTGGGGGTGTGTGTGTGAAATCCGCACTGACACGACCCGCCACTGCTGCCCCAGTCCGCGACCAACAATAGCTCCTCTGTTTGTGTATCAGCGTGTTGTGGCGCGCAGGCGCAGTGGGGACAAACCCCGGGATCCACGGCGCACCTGTACACCACCTCAGCTAGAACACCACCCAGGTTTTAACCACAAAGTTCAGGGATTTAATGCGACCGGCTCCCGGAACACGAGATGCCACAATCAGAGGATGTGTCCTGAATGACTCTCAGCTATTACCACATCTAATTTTAGCTGAATATCTGTAAATAAATAAAAAACTGAATGGGTCATTGCCATTCTTGTGTTGGTTAGTGTCCATCTTGATTTGGGTTTGCTCCTAAAGTGAATCAGTTGCAGATCTGCTGATTACGTCCAGAAAAAGGTTTAATTTGTAAGATAAATGCTAACAGACAAACAGGCTGAACGCCAGCATTAAAATACTGAAGTTTCAACGAAACCGAGCAGCGCTTGGCGTGCGCGTTGAGTCCGACTCTCAGCTACTACCACCCTGAACTTCAACACTGATATCTGTAAAAATGACTGAGTTATATCAGGGGTTTTTTTGGGTTCTCAAAAGTCAGTTTGCTGCGGCGTCCATCTTGATTTGGGTTGCCTGCAAAAGTTAATCAGTCGTAGACGTTAATCCGGTGATTAATTCCTGGAAGTTTAGCTAAAATCTGTCCAAGATATTTTACTAACACATATCATTAATAGCAAAAACTAAAGGTAAACAATCATTTTTGTGTAATCTGTTACTACAGCGCTAAATTGTTGGCAAGCATCTGTAAATCGGTGAGCGTTGTAGCCATTTTTGTGTTGGCTGAGGCAGCCATCTTGATCCGTTTTGACTCTCGAAGCCAATCAGTTGTATAAGGACGTCTGGTGATTAATTTCTGCAAGTATCAATAAAATTTGTTAAGATATTTTGCTCCAAAACACAACCATTTGCTGCACGTACGCCTAGCAGTGCAGTTTGTATTAAAATGCATATAATTTAATGATTTAAATCCAGATTAAACAGGGTATTTAAGTGTGTTATTGTCTTATTTACACAGACTTTATAAAGAAGATTAACAGCTGAAAACCTCCCACGCAGAGTAGGAGTGTTTACACGCCTCCTTGGCTGGATCGTAGTGACTCAGCATCTTCACAAGTCTTCAACGCAGGCTGACACACTAACAATACAGTTATTAGAAACAAATATTTAGTTTGCAAAAGAAGAAATGAGGTCGGGGCTGTTCTGAGTTCGTCCGGATGAGGGAAGTGGCATCCCCTGGTGGGAAAATGCCTCGCTTGTAGACACCTGAAACACCTGAGAACACTGTCAGTCAGTATTTTTGTTTATTTTTAATCATTGCACATCAAAAAAATGTAACTGCGTGTGATTTACAACAGCTAAATATTCACATTTGACTTTCAAAATATATATTCATCTTATTTCCCTGGGCTATAAGGAGCCATTTTTTATTTTATTTAATTTTTTGCAGTGTTGCTACACAACAAAACTCCTAAACTATTTAAGCAACTTTTGAAGCAATCCTAACTAAATGCGCTGACTTTTCTGCTCAAACCGGAACTGCTTCAGTTTGCTTCGTGTGAAAATAGATTTTCTTATTTTTTAAAATTCAAGTCTTCACGTTTAAAAACATCGAACTAGCCGAGTCCATTCCTTAAATTAGCTTCAAAACACAAACAGTAAGAGAGCCTCTAAGTTAAAACCTGGTGAGAAAACCGTAGGAGACTGCTCGGAAAGCATCCCGTCAGACAGGAACGAGAGAAAGAAAATGTTCGGTTTGGTACAAAGGTTTTTCCCTCAGGATCACTGGGGATATTTGGCACCTCTTTGCAGCCAACGAAACGTTCCTCAGACCCTCCAGGATTTTGCGATGTTTCGATCGCAACTATTAATGCAAAATCAAGCAAACCCCGCGAAATCGCAACTTTCCCGCAACTTTAACCCAATATTTATTGTTTCTAAAGTGATTCGCCACCGTTTCTGCGGTCTAGTCTCTTCTTTGTGGGTTTGTGTAGTGTGGAATACATAATAACCCCAAATAACTCACGAAGAAGACATGTGACGTCACAAAAATGTGCGCTAATGCTTCACATTTGCCCACAAAGATTTCAACAAACCAGTTTCCTCCCCGGCTGCAGCTGTTTTGCACGTCCTGCAGTGTAATCATGGAACATAAACGCATCGACAAACACTTTGTGTCTGCAAAACATGTGAGGAGAGCTGCAGACCAGGGACAATCCAGAAATGGTCATGAATGTCAGTTTAGAAGCTGTCAAAGTTC